>NC_132878.1:85237854-85455354 GCF_030463535.1 Salminus brasiliensis | reverse complement strand
TTCCCTTTAGGATTTAATCAGAAATGTTTAATCAAAAAGTTTTTGCTGATTGTTTTGTCTCTAGAACTGACCTTACTTTATTACTTTATACACTCAGACTAAACTATTGGAACTGATCACATTGTACACTAGAGCCAATCCTACTTTTCCTAACAATGATTGATCCCCTTGTTTCTATAGAAACATTATGTCAATATGTTTTTGCGCGCGATACATATATATATATATATATATATATATATATATATATATATATATATATATACCGTTAGGCCACTTGTGCTGAAAACATAAGCCAGCAAAATGCCACAGGTCATTCCAGTATAACAGTATTAATATAATGACAGTAGGCTCTATCTCACCTGCATATGCAAAGTTTTATGAACAGCCAAAGTCCGAGACTGACAAAACCCCTTTCCACACTCCTGACATTTGAAAGGTTTTTCCTTGGAGTGAATGTATCTGCAAGGAGAACCAACAAAAAGGAACACAGGTTAGCTCTCTCAGTGGCACCTGGTACACTGTGAGACATAATGTGTGCGTGTGTGTGTCATCAATGTGCCTGGTGTGTCTGATAGGGCTATCTGATAACACTGTAACAGCATGTGACAAATTCATCATTAAACCATTACTATAGGCTACATTTAAGTACACTAAGTGCATTAAGTTGTTAGCTTAAGTGATGTATGCAGGTACACACCGGTGGTCACGCAGGTGGTCCTGCCTCCTGAAGGCCTTATGGCAGATGTCACAGGTGTAGGGTCTCTCGTCTGTGTGAGTGCGCTCGTGGATGAGAAGATTGTAGGATTTGGTAAAATGTCTTCCACAAAACTTGCAAATAAATTCCTTTTTGGTCTTGGACGGGAGTCTCCCCCGAGGGGGCTTTCTGTCCGGCGACAGTTTGCTCAGCTCTGAGATCGCGCCGCCGAGGCCCGCCGCCAGCTTGGACAGGTCGCCAGCCTTTGGGGGGTCCTCCTGCGTAGCAGCAACGGCGAGGTTTGCGAAGTCGAACCGGGGTCTGTCTTTGTGCAGAGCTGGAATGACGTTAGCTATGGTGCCTTGTTTCGGGTGAAAGAGGTGAGCTGCGAATGGTAAAGCAGGCAGGGGGAACCGAGGATCCACGAGACCCTGCGCTGCCATCTCGGTGATGGTGGAGCGAAGCCCCTGCATGTGGGGGTAGCCCAAAGTCCAGTGGTTCATTTGCATCGTCTGCACCGCGCTGAGGCCGTAAATCCCTTGCAGGTGGTCGACGGCGGCAGGGAACGTGTTGACCGCCTGTAGGAAGGAGTAGTTGGCGAGTTGTAGGGTCGGGTGAAGCGGGATCGGCGCCGGCAAAGTTTTACTTCCCATCTTCAGCAGCAGAGCGCGGAATAAACACTCAAAACAACTCAGAACTGAACGTCCAGTGGGGTCCTGTTAAAACACAAACAACAGCACTGAAGATCAACAGTGTCACAGCCCTGTGAAACAGAAATAAAATAGGACATCAGTGCACAACTGCTTTAAATTCATTTTCAAACACTTGCAACAATTCAATCGTGTAAATTCAATGTGCCACGAGTGCGAACTGCAGTCTGCTCATACCTTTCTTTCCCTGTTTGCAGATCTATTCAAACGTCTCGGTTTAATTAATGTGAGCTAAACACAAACTCAAAACTTGTATGTCCATTTTTGAGGTTTTTGACTTTCTCACATAATTTGAATTTGGCAGTTGTTCTTTACACTTTGCCAAACTTCTCATAATGAATGGACCAATAGAAATGCTCCAAACTGATTTTTCTGATTTAAGGACATTTTTTTGTTCACCGTTTCTTGAGTGGTCGAGACTATATATATATATATACAGATAGATAGATAGATAGATAGATAGATAGATAGATAATACTATTCTATTTTTGTGTAGTTTCACTTTTTGACATAATTCTTTACATTGTGCCAACATTTCATGATGAATAGACCAACTAAAATGCTGCAGAATTACTTGGAATAAAATCGTTGTATATTGACTTTCATTTAATTTTTTAATTTAATTCAAGTTTTTTTTCTGTAAAGCTGTTTTGGACATAAATGCTTTTAAGAGCTTATAGATCAAATAAATACACTGGCAACAAATATGCATATGAGCAACTATCTCTACCATATCTAACGGTAAATATCGAATTAACAATTAGAAGGGACCCATAAGCTTTTCCTGTCAGTGCTCTCGGTTCTAATGAAAGCTGTCTGCAGTGCCAGGTAAACCGGCAGAACCAGACCGCTGCTCTCGGAGGGAACTCCTGCTACTGGAGCTCGGCACGGTCTGGAGTCGATCACAGCTGCTAAATGACACCCAGGCGAACAAGCGTGTTATCCGAGGAAGAACAAGAGGTTACCACTTCTAGCGAGCCTAAAGTGCACTGACCACCAGCTGACCACTGTTTTTTCTTTTAAACGAGGCTTGCGCGGGATAACAGCGTGTTGACCACACTCACTGTTTTAAACACTCTGGCGACCTTCAATTAAATACAATTAACCTATCGACTTAATGTTGGACTGGTTATTACAATGTATCTCGCCTAAACGCTTATTAGACACACTGTCTAATAGGATGGGTTTTTTAGTTGTTAGTTTAGAGATTGTCTGGAGGCTACAAAAAATTATTAACAAATCAAACCAACTGATTTCATTGGCCCGAATTTAGTCTAGTTTAAAGGGATACTTTTAATGACCCATAGACGTATAAAGTAATGGCCTATATAAAATGACTGCTGTTAAGAATGGAAATTGCTTAATGCCAATGCACTGTAACCCATGCCATAAAGATAACAAACCATTTTCACTGGCGATTTTGTCAGACTTGAAGTTTAACATTTGACTATACTAATAATAATGAAAACACTTTTAGTTTACTGTCATTCATGTATAATAGCTTATAATATACTCGCCAGCAGCCCCAACAACCCATATCACACTATTTCATATCTAGTGTTGCGCTGTTGTTGTTACTGTTTCTGTAAATAACAATAAGCTTCCTTACAGGTGTAGACACTGCATACACTCACAACTAAAGGCACTACAACGGGTTCTTAGAGCTATACCGTAGAAGAAGTGCTTTTGGATTCATATAGAACTATGTTCGTGATTGTGAGAGTGTTAAGAACCTTTTAATGGTCTGAAGAACCTCCACCTCCATCATTTTACCAATTTAAATCACTTTTAGCAGCTTTGGTACCATAAAAACTATGTTTGTAAGAGAGGTGAGAATGTGAACATCATTGTAAGGGGTTCGAAGAAACTCCATAAAGGTTCTTTGCCAGTTTAAAGGCTCTACACTCACTCATCTCTTACAAACACAGATCTAAATGAAAAAGTTATTATTAAGAGTGCCTACAAGGGGTAAATGGAGTAAAAAGGTCTACTGCATAATCTGCTTTGGCTTCCATGTGTTTGTTGGCCACCATTCGCTCAAAGTCTGAATTTTGGCCCGAAATAGTGCTGCCACCACATACTAAAGACACAGAAGCTAATTCAGATTCTTACCCTGCAGAAATGGATGCCAAAGGTCGTGCTCAGCGAGTGCCGTTTCTCAATAATCCACAATGACCAGAAGAAAACGACAAAGTTTGGCGTGACGCGAGAACAGCTCTTACAGATGTGTCCATGTAAACTTCAATGGCTCCACTAACTGAGATGGTTCAAAAAGAAAAGCTCAACGTTTGAACATAAAAAACGCGAGGTTCTCCCGGTGTAGTGCATGAGGAGCTTCGTACGTGCGCTGCTATGTTGAGAGGTGTGTGTGTGTGTGTGTGTGAGTGAGAGAGAGAGAGAGAGAGAGAGAGAGAGAGAGAGAGAGTGAGTTCTTAGCTCTCTAGTTGCGAGTCAAGTGCGAGTAAGGGGCAACAGGTCCAGTACTTTTCAGGGCTGCAGCTCCGGAGCGCTCTGCCCGCCCTCGACACGCCCTCTCCCCGCCGGCAGCTCCAATCTTCTCCTCTGTTTATTTGTGTTTGGATAGCAACTATGATTCCGGAGGACGTCTCACAGTTCAATACGCATCTGACACCCCAAATCTAAACTGTAACATTTTTGGACGATGGATGATTTTCTGGAGACACTTAAACAGGTCGGGGGGAGAATCTTTTTATTTCCAATTCCTTCATTCAAACCCGTGGTCTTCTGACAGACATGAAACACATCTCCAAGCGTCTCATTGTTGCATAAAGTGCTGGCACCTGTTGCTCCGGTCATAAGCTGTTATTTCACTGGTAGGACTTATCTACACACATTGTCACACTGGCAGATTTTCTGCATATCTGAAAACTTCTCAAAGAGGAAATAGCCGTTCAGTTTATGTAAGGATAATTAGACTCTATGCATGTAGAATCGGTTTAGTCTAACAAACATCTTTCTTTAGACAATCTTTGACCTCATATCAACATAATCAGACCCTGAAGCCTATTATTAATATTGCTGCTACTATTTTGACCATAATGCAGAAAGAATGAGCAGAAGTAGTAGTTGCAAAGTGCAGCTTAAAGGTGCTTCAAATTGGTTGTTGAGGAATGCCGTAGAAGAACCACTTTAATTCATTAAGAACCATGTTTGTGATAGAGACGTGTGAGTGAGGTTATTTACCTTTTTAAAAAATGTATATTACAAATATGGTTTTCATGAAACTAAATGTGGTTCTTTTAACCTCCTTCGACCTGGACGTTTGTTTGGTGTGCATTTTTTATTTCTCCTATTTGGGATTAGTAGAACCTAACAAGTATAAAAACTTAACCTAGACTTTATACAGGAAGTCGGTTTTTTGCAAAAATTAATGTCCTCATATGAGGACAAGTATCATAGTGCAGAGAAGCAGAAATGTAATGTCCCCATACGAGAACGCAGGGTCTTAAGAGGCTATGGCATCACTCAAAGAAAAAAATCTTTCAAAATGTTATGATTTTACTGTTGCATAAAAGGAACTGTTTTTATTTATTTATTTTTGTGGTCATATTTTCAAACCATTTAACAATAACAGTATTAGTTTATTCACATTTGATTTACTCAGTAATGCACCCAATTCTCTTGTGGCTTTTCCTTCACATAGATGTTTACTGTAATTAACAAATTTGGCCATTATCCTATTTGTCTATTTATCTTCCAAAACATGCCCTTTGCAGACTAAATTGATTAAGATAGTATTAGTCAATGTACTACCACTAGTATTAGGCTATATTTAAAGACTTTGGTCAGTAGACTATAAAATGGTTAATACTTTAGTGAGCAGACAATAACTGTTCATACTTTAGTCAATAGTATACACAATTGTTTATTCTTCAATCAGTACACTACAATATTTTTTATTCTTTACTCATTAGAATACAAAATTATTATTTCTTCAGTCAATGAGAATACAAAATTGTTAATACTTTAGTGAGTACACTACAAACATTTCCATTCTTTCCTCATTAGAATACAGAATTGTTAATAATTCAGTCAGTACACTACAAAAGTGTTCATTCTTTAGTCAGTAGACGACAACATTGTTTATATTTTAGTAAGTGGACTACATAATCGTTCACACTTTAGCCAATAAACTACAAAATTCCCTATACTTTAGTCAAGTGACTACAAAATTCTTTATCTTTTGGTCAGTAAAGAATTGATTTTATTTTCACAAAAAGGTACACCAGTGACGTCAAAAACTGTCCTAGTGAAGACACAGATCATTTTAATAAGGCTTTCTAATAATCAGTAAATAATTAAACACAATAAATACTCGCAATTCGCAATTAACCTCCTCGGTCCACACATGCGTTATAGATATCCAGGACATTCTCTCATGGTCTAAAGCTTATACAGATATATGGACTTCGTCATCTTCTGTAGACTCTGTAGAGTCAATGCTGACCAGAAATGCAACCTCAAGCCGCTCGTTCCGAGCAACAGGGGTGTCGTTTCAACAGGTCTACGGCGCCGCCTATCGACCGCAGAGAGATCTTCATCCAGACACGATTCCGTCGTGACGGCGACAACAGTAAAATCAAGCGGTCAAACAAATGTAAAGCAAAAGAGCGAACATAAGCATACGTTATGAAGGTATTTGTATTATTACTGAGGGCAATATAGGGTATCGTTGCTTTCACACAAAAACCTTCTCCATTGTTTTTGCCGTTCACATTTTTGGCATGATATGAACCGGGCAGGTGATTTTTACATTGTGACAAAATTCATAAAGAATGGGCCAATAGTAATGCTCCAAAATTAATTTTTTATGACTTTTTCAATGACTTTTAATGACTAAAACTTTAGTCATTAACTTCCATTGAAAGGCTCGAAGGGTTTTTTTTCACCTGCAAAGTTTGCGCGAAAACGACAGTAAAGATGATATGATATTATATAACATAATATTATATTATTATTTTATTATATTATTATTATATTAAAAACCTCTTTTTTTACTCTGTGTAAAGCGCCATGGTACTAAACCCTGTACATCAAGAGTGTAATATTTATTGAATAATGCGAGGTTTATTCACTTTTATAACAATTACAAAATAATAAACTGCACAATTTAGTTTGAAGTGAAATTATTAGCAGAGTAAGATAAGATGTGTCCAGTGTACAGACCTGGTAGATTTTTTTGGTAATATTGCATTACATTACTTACATGATCTGATTAACAAGACAATAGGTTTCAGTGATATTTATTGGTAACATTTTTACTCAAATTAAAGCAAGCTCTTTTTATCGTTTGCCTTTGCATTTAAATTACATTTCTGATGTTTCATTTTCGTTTTCATACCTTTTCGGTATCACTTCTTACAGCCCACACAAGCACGTCCTTCATTTTTGAGTCTGTACGGTAAAGAGAAATTAACTGGACAGGTTTGAGCTACATGTCTTTAGTGTCTTTTGAGCAACGGCACACCTCTAGAAATAAAAAGAAACAAACCAACCGTTTCACTGTCGTTTCCCTGTCGTTTCACTGTCGTTTGAGCTCGTATGAATTTAAGAGCACACTTCCTATTGTTGACAAACACACTGCAATAAGATTTGTTGTACAACCTGTAAAAAGGGTTCTTCAGGGGGGTTTCTTTAGGCCTATTGAACAACGTCAGCTTAAAGTACCAATTAAATTCAGGATTCTTTACCTGAGAAAATTGTTCTTTATATACAAGGGAAACCTACTGTAGATGGTTTCATCATAGAAATATTTTAACATTAGTTCTATATAGCCCCTAAAATGGTTCCTCTATTGTTACAAGGTACCAATAAAGGGTTCCACTACTATTACAAGTCAAAAAACTCTTCATCAGTACTATGTGGAGTACCACTAAGGGGTCCACTACTGTTACAAGTCAAAAAACTCTTCATCAGTACTATGTGGAGTACCAATAAAGGGTTCCACTGCTGTTATGAGCTAAAAACCCTTTATGAGCACTATGTTAAACCCCATTTGCTTACAGAACTGTTTCAGTTTAAAATTTAAGTAAAGGTGTCAAAAACACCAATCAGAAGTTAAATCCTAAAGCAAATAAAAAGAAGTATATATCATGTACATTTTTAAAGTGTGTAATGTCTGAGGTATATGCAGCTTCATCTGGTGTTTCTGATATGAACCTTCAGACGTCCTCTAACAGCACCCCATAGCTACATGCCAGGCCTCACTCATCAACAGTGGCTCACATTCACTAATCGCTTGCTAGGATGCCGCATAACTGTCTGTCTGGACATGGTTAGCCCTTGTTGCAGCTGATGTTAATCACACACATACACACACACACACACACACGTACACAATAAGCCGAGTGTTAATCAGACTTCCCAAAAGTGTCAGCGTTGCAGCAGCGATGCACTTGATCTGTAATGGCTGCCCCCAACAAACAGCCCATGGCAATCTGCTTTCAGCCACCCAAACAGACACTGCCGATTTTCCCAGCAGCTGTGTACACACACACACACACACACACACACACATACATGCACACAGGCATACATACTTGTGTCTGAATGGTTGATCCTACTGTCCAGACGTTTTAGTTCTCATTATCTCAGCTCCACTCAGAGTGCGAGCGAGCAAAAAAGAGAGAGAGAGAGAGCAAGTCAAGCTACTTTCTATCTCCACTTGTTCAGGCCATGAGGTAGGCTATGTGATACGCCATGTTGGATCTTTTCACACATTTCTTCTAGGTGAGACCAAGGCCAAAACGGAGTGCTGTACCAGATATGTATTGTGTTACATATGTAAGAGATTCTAGACAAGTCCCCAGTTCTGAGAGAAGTGTGAATTTACCTGTAGAGGAGAAGCGTAGCACTGCAATGGCGGGGGGAGAGTGTTTTCTCCGGGTGCTCAGGTTTGTACTGCTTTAGGCAGAGTGAAGATCTGCTCCTCCAGGCTCGAAGACAGCGAGACAGACAGTATGGTGACACAGGATGTCGTCCATGTTGGTGGTGGGTTTATCTGCCCTGCTGTGGTTATACTCCCCCTCACTCAGTCTCTCATCTTGCAGCAGTTTGGGGGGCTGCTTTTACGAACACTTGCTTTTATCTCTTTTCAACATGACATTTCATACACACCCACTCTCTAGCTCTGAACAATAAACCATTAAGTGCATTTCTGCGTTCCATTATGTGATGCGGTAATACGTCATTTTTGATCATTTTATTACGACATGCTTTGCTGGAATTGTTCATCTACTAGAAGAAAAGGCCGAACTGTTACTCACGACCCACATCTATTCTAAATTAACTCAAAAACATGAAATCAAAATGAAAATTTGTTAAACTCTTCACTATCTCATGTGAAGTCTTCACTTCCAGTCAAACTTTAATCTTCTGATGTGATGTTTTTGTTCAAAGGAAAAGGCTTCATGCCAAAGCTGCCTGCATTGGAGACAAAGGTCAGCCATACTGCAGGTTATATGGAGTGTGAGGGGTTCCCGGGCGTAAAGTCTGATCTGTGGAACACATACAGAAGGTGACCTCCACCTCTTTCTTCCTGAGAGAAATCAGCCCTACATTCCTTGCCCTATTTGGGTAGCACCAAAGCCATGACCTATTATATCATAACATATTTGTTTCTGTCCCAGAATCTTCAAAAACCTATACCAAAATATCTACTAGTCTACGCTCCTAAAATTGAAGATGCTACAAAAGATAGAAGATAGATCTTTGGTTCCATTCAGGGGCTGCTTTTGTAAAGGAAATGTGAGTGTAAACAATTTCAATTATTAAAGAACATGTACACAACTTCTTTAAACATCCAAAACTTCACACAAATATTTTACAAAAATATAGAATATATGTATGTAGGCCCACATTTCAATTCATTACTCTCGTAACTGCATTACTGTCACAATTAGCATCAATTACAGAAACCCTAAAACAGAACAATAATAATAGTTTGAATAAGGACTAATACCAGAATAATAAATCTATGGTTCAGTTTTTGCAACAGCCTAAGAAGGACAGGACAATAGAGTGCATACAAAGGCCCAAACTGAACTAGTGGATCCAGAACTGTATACAGAAATCATGCTGTAAGTCTCTCTACTGAATCTCCAGCATATGTTTCAGGTAAAGTGAGTTTTTCTACTGTTCTTCAGCTCTGCTGCAGCTTGCAGGTAGGAGCGTTTTTGATGTGTTTGAGACTGGGGAACAGTATGAGGTTCTAAACATCATCATCCTTCCTGTTGAGTTTTGGGGGGTCGACTTCAAACAGACTTCTGAAGTTAATCCATCATCATCAATTTAATCAAAACAAAAACAAAACAAAAATACTTCATGTGGTAATCACATAATGGTTCATTCAAAGTATTTTTTCAGTTAAATTACCACATCTAAGTAGTATTTCTTTAGGCTGATCAGACTAACCATTTTTACAGTGTATTTGAATTCTATCAGTTTGCTTATGTATTTCTATTTTGCAGTGCTTACAGAACAGAACTATGCAGTTTCTTCTGATTATCCTATTTCTTTCACCTTCACTCTCTCTACCAGGGACAAAATGGCATTACACCAGTCATCTATGGGAGGGTTAGAAGCACCCTCCCACAGATGACTGGTGTAATGCCATTTTAATTAATTTATTTTAAGAAGGTGTTTGTGCTTTTTATAGGCCTTCAAGCTGTTTATGACACTTGGGTGAGAGTAAAATTATTAATTATGTTGGAGGTTCAGCTGGCAGTGGAAGTCAACAAACGTTGCCAAAGTCTATGTGACAAATCCAGTACAGGAGCCATGGCTCTCTTTTTCTCTGTATTTCTCTCTCTCTCTCTCTCTCTCTCTCTCTCTCTCTCTCTCTCTCTCTCTCCAAGTAAATAATCAACGCTGGCATGCAATCTTTAACAGCATTCTAGAAATACCACGCTCATCATGTCCTGTTAAATGGACAATAATAGTGTCAACACACCAACTAGAAAAAAAGAGGGGTACGTAGTATCACCCCACCACGAGTTGTGTACATGAGCTGAGGTGTGCAGTGAACCATTCCTCATATGCAGTCCTCATGGTTCATGACATTGTCCTCTCACTGTATGCCTGGGGTTGCATAGAGGGCGCTCATGATCACCCCCTTGAAAGCTAAAATGAGAAATGGGACACTACAACCTTGCAACCCATTTGAGGAATGCAGGACAGCAAGTGTGTAAATTGGAATGGGGCTGGAGAATGAAAGCTCCAGTCCACAACTACTCCCTCTGTTCTTCTCTCTGTTTCTCTGCATTTGAAGTATTCATTTTAGTAATCAAACATATTCAATCCATGGTATCAGAGCAGAGTTTGGGATAGGGAGTTTGTGTAGGCTGTACATGGGTTGGGTCGGAGTTGGAGGTGGGGGTAGTGTGGAGGCAGTACAAGTTATGGGGTAGGCTGGGCTGGTAAAAATGTCTCTTTGCTGCACCTGTTTCCTCAGTGAAGCTGTAGTCTGCTTAATAGGCTCTCTCTCTCTTTCTCTCTCTCTCTCCCTCTGAGTGTATGTATGTGTGTGTGTGCTTTACCAGAACAGCTCCCAGCTGGTTAATGAGCTGATGAGAAACATGAACACAGGAATGACACAGCAGAGAATAAATCACGCTGGCATAGTGAGAACCCAGACTATGCTGTGAACCCTCCCCCCTTTCCTTTCTCGTCCTTTCCTCTTTTCTTCTCCTCCCTTCTTCTCTTCTCTCTCTATTCTTTTTCCTTTCTCCTCTTTTCCCTCCATGTTGTATATTTTCACTTTCTTTAATTTCATATTCAGTGCATTCTTTTATCTCTTCTCTTTTATTCTTTCCCCTTCTCCCCTCATTTTCCTTTTTGTCCTTTCTTTCTGTCACTTTTCCTGTTTCATCCTTTTACTTTTGCCTCCAAATTTCCCTATTTAATTCTTTCTTCTTCTTAGTTGCCCTTTTTTCCCTGTTTTACCCTTTCTTTCGTCCTTCTTTATCCTTTTCTTCATCCCTTTTCCTGCTATATTTCCTTTTATCTCTTTCATTTTGTATCTCGTATTTGCTCTCAACATTTCTTTTATTTCCCTTCTCTCCTCCTTTCCTCACTTTCTTTTTCCACTTCACCCTTTCACTTGTCATCCATTACTCCTTTTTCTTCCTTCTTTACCTCCTGCTTTCCCTTTCTCCCCTTTCTCCCCTTTCTCATATCTCTCCTGATTCTTCTTCTTCCCCCTTTTCTCATTTTCTTTTATTTCCCTTTTTCATCCTTTCGTTCGCTCTCATTTTTATCTTGTTCCTTCCTTCCTTCCTTCCTTTTTTCTTCAATTTTATACCTTCTGGTTCTTTTTCTATTTACTCTTTTTCTCTCATACTTTTGTCCTTTTTAATTATTTAGTTTTTTATTTAGTATTTTCTTCCTCCTTCTTTCCTCCTTTTCTTTTGTTTTCCTCTATCCTCTTTCCTTTATCCTCCTTTCTCCTATCCATTATTTTGATCTCTCCTGTTCCTCTTACCCCTCTCCCTCTTTTCTCCTTCCTTTCACTCTACGTTCCCCATGTCCTGTGCTTCCCAGGGGTGTCCAGTCATATCTGCAGGTGTGACTGCAGGTGTTTATTTAAAACATGGTGAAGCACACATGATTCCACTTAGTTGGTCTCCATCTCACACAACTGATCTGGGGGGCTTGTTTTAAACAGTTAATCAGATGTGCTCCAGGCCTTTCTTAAGGCCTTGCCCCTGTTTTGCCCTAAGAAGAACAGGAGTAGGAGGATTTGAGTGAATGGGCAAAAATAGAGAGGGGAAATTGATCCATTGCAACATCATCAAATTTAATTTGATAATCAAGAATAAATCGAAGGCCCTATTACATGCTCCTGTGCCACACAGCTCTGTAGCCAGGGGTTGTGTGTTCTCTTCATGTGTCCGTGTGGGTTTCCTCTGGGTAATCAGGTTTCTTCCCACCTCTCAAAAACACACGGTACATAAATTGGTCATGCTATATATATATATATATATATATATATATATATATATATATATATATATATATATATATATATATACTGTAACCTTAAACATTCCACCTTATGACATTTTAATAAGCAAAGTAATCTGTAATCAGTAATCTGTCCAATCAGTTATGATTTTTTTTTCATATTTCTATGGCAGAATATATGTGTGTGTGTGTGTGTGTGTTTGGCAGCTGCTCCAACATGCAGGCTGGGAGACAGGAAGCAGCTTGGGGTTCGGAGTTAGAGCAAGCCTTGCCTTTGGGAGAGGGAGTACGAGTTATGGAGGACATTCTACACCCCTGCTCTGTAGCATGCACTTTTTATCCTGCCGCATTATCCAATGTGGTGTTGTATGGACTTTTATGACATGTATTTATGTGTCTGTGTGTTATTTAGTAAGTTACATGGCAGCAGTATTAGAGCTCCTAAATCCTCTTTGAGGGTTGCTGCGTTGCGGGGTGCTGAGGAGCTCTGCGATGATTGATATGGTGAAACCCTTCCTCCACATGCTGCCTTACCGGGTTTGAGTCAGAATCAGGTTCGCTGTGTTTAGTCAGTATGTACAGAATCACTCAGGTGAATTGTCTCTCAGCACAGTTCAGACCTCAGACTACAGATCAATATGGATTATTGGATTATGGACAATATGGATATTACACAGTAGGACAGCAATGTATCATATTGAGTCACGCAAAAATCTACAAATTGGTCACTTTACAGGAGAAGGACAAAACCTTTCTAACGTTCAGTGGAAGGCAGTGTAAAATGATTGAAAGTGTAAAATGATTCCAAGTCATTTTGGAGCATTTTTATTGGTCATGGTTCATTATGATATTTGGATACTGTGTAATACAGTAAAAACAGCAAAAATGGAGATACGTTTGTTTTCCTTGAGAGCAACAACATGTGATAATATATCTTTTGTTGGATTTGGCATGTAACAAAAAATGCACTATTTTAAATCCAGTGGAAGCGCTTTCTTGGAGTCTCTGATATATGGGAATATATTTTGAGCTATCTTACCTTAATAAATTTATTTGTGTAAAAATAAATAAAAAATAAAGAAGGTTGATATAAACTTGGATACAATCTAACCTTCACTTCTGTGTTTCATGATTTATTGGGAACATAGCTCTAGGTAAGAAGATGTTCAAGTTCCTGTTTGTAATGGTTTGGATGGACTGTTTTTATATTTACTTCTTTCCTCTGAGTTCATTTAGGTGATCCTTTAGAATCTTACAATAGTGTACTAAACATGGTTCGACCTGAATACACTGACACCACCCAGACATGCAGATATTCAAATGATTTGAACAGAGAAAGTTACACTGAAACTAGTGAAATTTTATTACCTGAACCTACACCTTAACCTTAAGCTAAACTTAACCTACTACACCTAAACCTAATTCTAACCTAAACATAGGCTAAACTTCACCTAACCACACTAACCATAGTGAAATGTGAAATTCCAGAGTTTCCATCCATTCATTCCTTTTTCTTTTTTAAAAAGGTACATATCAGAGTAAGAAGAATGCTATAGAGCCACTATTTTCTCAATTCTTCTTTTTTTAAACAGCGCCACCAGTGGACAGGAGCTCCTTGCGAATTGTGCAATACAGTTAAAACCAGAAGTTTACATACACTATATAAAAACACACATATGCATTTTTTCTCACTGTCTGACATGAAATCAGGATAAACTTTTCCCGTTTTAGGTCTATTAGAATTAGAACAAAATTATTTCTATTTGCTAAATGCCAGAATAATGGGAGAGGGATTTTTAAGGCAATGTTTATTGTTTTATTGTATAATTGTTTGTACAGATGAATGAGGCACCTTCAGACATCTGGAAATTGCACCTAAGGATGAGTCAGACTTGTGCAAGTCCACAGTTCTCTTCCTGACATCTTGGCTGATTTCTTTCGACTTTCCCATGATGTTACACAAAGAAGCAGTGTGTTTCAGGTGTGCCTTAGAATACATCCACAGGTGTGTCTCTAATCAACTCAGATGTTGCCAATAAACCAGAATCAGAAGCTTCCAAAGACATGACATCATCATGGGCTGTCCCAAATTGTTTAAAGGCACCTTTAGTACTTCAACTCATTTACCAATACCAATTGTTCACAGCTGTACTCTTATGAAGATGAATCCTCCTGTCCTAGTAAACTCAAGACATATCCCAAATAAGAAAACATTGCTGAAGGTCTGAATTTGCATAAGTGGATTTTACAAAAGAAATTCCGTGTTAAGAATAGTGCTGGCTGAGCTTTTTTTTTTTAGCTAGATATGGAAATGATATGTGTCATTGTGCTTAGTCCATGATGGAGTTCTCTGTAATGACTGCGCTATTAAGCTACACCAAGCACACCAAGGACACACTCAGTGTCACATCTTGAGCAGAGAGAGACATTTGCCCAGCTCAGCAATGACATATCACTTCCTGTCACTAGGTAATATTCCTTTGTGCCTAGCAGTAAGTGACCCTAAATGTGTGCTTAATGGGATGTAAATGACCGGGCTGCCTCTGGCTGTAATCAGGTAGACATGTGAAAGGACTGGAGAAACAGGGAAGCTTTGGCTCGCTTTAGCTGGAGGCTAAAAATATGTGCGCTGAGTGTTCCAAACCTGCTTTTTCTCTCTCCGTTTCTTTCTGCCTTTGAACTGAACCAACATTTATACTCCTGCGCCAGCCTCTTTCAGGCCTGCTGGCCTCACAGCGAACACACCGCACACAAATGTATTTTTCTGTTATTTAGTTACTGAACAAACACACATACACACGAGAGGCTGTGGAGAACTGCTCTATTCTTTTGAAATATTACATTCTCTCTGTCATCAAGCAGTCGTAATAACTTCCCTTCCAGTCTTGCCGTGTGTGTGTATATGTGTGAGACTGAGAAAAAGAGAGAGAGAGATGGAGTGAGAGAGTGCACTTGCCTTCCATCTCAGTTTGTCAAGACAGTTTTTATGTTTATAAGAGGCTTGTTCACAGCTCACCGCCAGTGAAAAAATCAGACTGACTCGAGTCAAATACGCGGCTGTTATTTACAGGCAACTCACAGACAGGAAATATTGTTTTTATAAATGTCTACTTAGCTTTGAAAAGGTATTTGTGCTTTTAATAGGGTTTTAAGCTGTTTATGACATTTGGGTGCGAGTGAAATTATTGGTCATGTGGGGAGCTTGGCCGGCTGTGGAAGTTGGCACGTTATGAGTTTCGCTGGTGCGACTCTGGGAGGTCCAAATGAGCTGTTTTACACCAACATCAGTCCAGCGGTACTAAAGCAGGAGGGAAAAAAGAGGTACAGCCAGAAAGCTTGTCTGAGCGAAATGGAAAAGTTCTGCTTACAAAAATGTTTTCTGCACATTTATGGAGGAGGGCGACTCACAGCAGCAGCCTTTCAAGTGTGTGCTCGACTCAGGGGGCCGAGAGCTATAGTGCAACACCCAACTACTGCTCTACAACTGTGTGCCTGTGTGTAGTACACATTAATTTAGGCAAAGTACCGTCTGGAACAACAGGTGGAAACCTAAATTAAGCCTGCATTGAGAGCCTATTTTAACCACTAATGCTACTAATAATGCTACTGCAGTACATATACCACCGCTGTCTGATACAGTAATGCATTAGTACAACCCTGGCATTGAGGAAATTAAAGCAGTTTTAAGTAAGAATTGGTATTTGTTTGCTTGTGGGCTCCATCTGTAGTTGCAGAGTGTAATTCACGTTTATGTTACTGTGGTAAACAAACTTTTAAGCTTTAAACTCCTCCTCATGGACAGCTGTACACATGCATTATCTGACAAGGTTAAGAACAAAGAACTGGCAGAGACAACATTGGAACTGCTGTGCGAATCATAGCATGCCAAGCAGACAATATGCTGCTAACACCTGACTATGACATATAGAAATGCTAGTGAATGCGAACACACAGAGAACAATTAGTCATCTAAATAAACCCATACATCTTAAATTCCACTGACACAAAGAAAATCCTAGGTGGCAAGCTAGCCAACACAACTAGACTTGACCTAACCACTACTGTAACCCTTACCCTGAATATAACCACAGTGGAATTTAAAATCCTGAATCAACACACCAGTGAGTTTGCTAACATCTCCTTGAGATGGCTAGCTAGTGGCTAAATCTCTGTCAAAATGGGCTGATTTAGCTCATGATCAAAAACTAGTAAAATTACAACTTTGCTAACATGGTGAAAACATAAACCTGCTGAAAAATCCTGCTCAACATTTCCATTCACATATAAGGCTTACAAACATGCTTCACTGTTTATTTAGAAAATACCCTTAGCTAGTTTGTATCTGCTAGGATCCAAAATATACCTCTAAGATACTACTAAATACAAAAGTCAGTATGGAGACCACAATACTCTGCAATACACTTCACCCAAGTACTCTTGGAAGGTCTTCATTCTGCATTTGAAAACAGCGAGCAATTCTGCCGTTCAGGCACCCAGGGGAAGTTAATTCCACCACTTCAGTGCCTGGACAGAAAAAAGGATAAATGCTTGTTTTTGTGAATCCTAAAGGATGGCGGGACAAGCCGAGCCGTACTTGAAGCTCAGTGGGCTCATGGTACAGATCGGCTTTTGACCACTGCCATCAAGTACGGAGGGGCTGGTCCATTTGTGGCTCTGATGCGGAGATTACAGAGGAGTTACAGGGCTGTACTTAGAAGCACTGAAGACATCCAGTGCTGCTGCATTCTGGATCAGTTGCAGGGCCTGATGGTGCGCAAAGACCAGCCAGAAGAGAGTTGCATTAGTCAAGTCTTGAAATGACAAGAGACTCAAACACCTGGTTTGCCTCTCTAGAGAGGAAAGGTTGAATTCTCCGGATGTTGAAAAGGAGAAATCTGCATGACCAAGTGAGATTTACAACATGAGTTGAGAGTGATAACTGATCATCCATGACAATACGAAGGCTTTGTGCTTTTGTAGATGGAGTGACCAGTGAGTTCTCAAAGAAGATGGCAAGATCATTGTGAAGTCCAGCAGTGCCAGCTTAGCTCAGGACACAGCTTTTGCTGGTAGCTGGTTTCTGATGGTTCAAGTTGGTCTTTCATAGACAAGCTGGTCTTCCAGACAAAAATATTCCCTATGTTGGTAAGCTAGCTTGTTAACCAGCTCTTGACCAGCATGGTGCATTTCCATTTCCATTTGATTTTGGTCTTGCTAGTCGACCAGCTTGGTATTGGTATTGATTCCAAGCTTGGTCATACGGGTTGTTTGGCTTGTTAGGTTGATCATGCTTGTAGACCATCTAAACCATCTAAACAATCTATGCTGATCAAGAGCTAAGCTCATCAGGGGAAGTAAACCAGCTAGTTAGTTATTACTGACTAGTTCAACAGCATGGGATTCATTCTTGTCCAGTTTCTTTCCTCTTGTTCTCTTCCTCACTTCCTTTCTTTAGAGTTTTCTTTAGTGTCTTCCCAGCTTCTGCCCTGATATCCATACTGGGATTACCAAGATAGCTTCTTGTTATAGCTAACTGAGAACTCATAGTTGCTGGTTTATAACGTGTGCTGTAAAGTGTGAGATAGTTATTGTGAGAGGTTTTGTGCAGCTCCACATTACATAGTGCAATAGCAGCCGTCCGGACTGGAGTAGCAATGCCAGAGATGCCGTTCTCCCTACTGCAATCAGTAAAGCATCAAAACTATTAGAGTTATTTGTTATTTTATGGTGAAATTGCTACATAATATAGCTTTAAAGCAGATGTCATTCTGTAGTCATAAATTCAGTCAGGTAAGAATGAGCCAAGAGATTTGCTTCCCAGAGAAAGCCTTCAGAAGACTGGTTACACCAAGCATCCTCCTCATACTACAAGGTGATGGTACTCCACATTCAGACAGGAGTAACGTTCTCAAGTGTTCAACAAATGAATAAATAACTAATAACTTTTTTAGTTATTATGATGTCCCACGGTTCCCATGCCCCATTTTTGTAACCAGCTGAATAGATCATTCACCCCGCTGATAAAAACAAGGTGGCCTGCTCAAACTGATCAAGCTGGTTAAGCTGGTTGATCAGCTTAGTTCTTGACCAGCATAGGGTATGTTTTTGATAAGTTGATGGTTTACCTGATTAACCTGATCAAGCTAGACAACCAGCATGACCAGCATGACCAAATGCCTGGATGATAAGCTTTGCACCACACTGACCATCTGAAACCAGCGATCAGCACAGTTATGGTTATGAGCTGGACTTTTTAGCAGGGAGGACATCACAAGGCACAAGAACTTAATAAATCTTGTTCATTGTCTAGGCTCAGGTGAGGTGTCTAGACTCAATAGAGATTCTGAGCCATGTTCCAAAAGAAACCTGGAATACACCTGCAGAAAATTCAGGTTTATTGTGTTCAGAGGTCTTGTGCTACATAAAACGGCTCTCTAGGATGTTCTAGGCATTTATTAAACACCTTCAGAGACCCAGGGCTTCCTGCCGATTGGATCAGTGCACCTTAATACTTTTCCACGGGATTTGATATGGCTTTGACATGTGGCCAGAAAATTAAAATGCGCTCAGTGCAATATATAGACGCGGCGTCAGGAGTCGGTTGTTTCTGAGCTGTAAAAGTGGAATCGTATCACTCCTCTGGCCTATCTTTCCTCACTAATACGGCAGGGGTTCTCCTGAAGAAATAACATTTTCTGGCAATATGTTTCCTATCTGATAGTGCAGCAAGAGTTCTGTATAAACGGAGTTGGTATTGATTTCACATGTGCAGGGGAGAGTCGCTCACCGAGGGACTGGACTGCAGGAGCACGACCTCGTTTTGGGCGGGAGGTGCCGGGCTGGGCCTGAGCGTTTGAGGTGCTCACCGCTCTGCTCCGCTCCATGCCGTGGGTCTGGGAGCCGTTAAAGCCCGGCCATAAAAGTTCCACATCCACAATTACTCCGACTTCAGGATTTATAAATCTCTCCTAATGCCGCCGTGGATGTATTACTGCTCTTAACAGTGAAACTGATTGCTTGCCCCCTCGGTAACGGCACACTTGATGATTATAAATGAACTCGTAAATAAGAACGCTGGACTTTTACAGATTCTGGCACGGGAGACGTGGTAGTTCTGCCTGACCTGAGCGGGTCAATGCTAAACAGATTGCCGGGGCAGAGATATTCACACACTGAGACAGCTAAAACCATCGTGACCGTCCATCCCATTGTGTGACGAGCCTGGAGGAGTGAGGCCTGGGACTGGGCCTGTGGAGCAGAGTGGAGGAGCTTTATTCCAGAGCCTCTCTGTGGTGGGAAGGCCGCAGAGGGCTGGAACTGTTTACAGTTCACAAGGCTAATTCGCCTGTTTTTATTTGGAGCTGCATATCAAGATGGCCAACAGACGCTCGCAGGACATGGGGTGGTGGGGTGTGTGTATTGAAGGAACACACACTAACACACACTCATTCACTCAACTCATTCAGTCATGTTGCTGCACATAACTCAAATTGAGGCTTGCTATTGCAGTCCAGTCAACTTCAGAATCACTGGGGTTAAAATTGAAAGGAGGCTTGCTGAATGAATCTAGACCATTAAGTACTGCATATTTCTCCCTCTCTCTCTAGTGATCTGTCTTTTTCTCTGGCTGTGCGGAACCATAGGAAGCCCAAGACCAGGAGCTCTTGTTAAGCCCCTGTAACCCATGATGTCATCAACTCATAAAACAATACAGTTCTCGGTGGTGCTGTCCCATTGTTTCTGTTCGGCAAAGTAAACACAGTGAAGTAAGTTTGGGGCGTTGGGGGGAGGTGGGGGTTTGTGTAGGTGTGGGTATGTGAAAAAGAACATGCAAGCAAGCACAAGTATCTGAGTGTGTGTGTATGCTTGTGTATGTGTGCCTCGATGTGTGGAGAGGGACACCGAGTCTAAGTGGACTGTGGGGATCTGTAACAGTGCAGGTGCTGCTACACTCAGCCCTGACTCACTGCTGGCACAGACAGTGAAAGTGTGTGTGTGTGTGTGTGTGTGTGTGTGTGTGTGTGTGTGTGTGTGTGTGTGAAAGAGAGAAAGAGAAAAGAGCAAAGGTTGTAAATCTTCATTCTGTGCATTTAGAGACTCCAGTCGAAACAAAAACATGGTGCGTTAGTGATCCGTGGGGATGAACGCTTAACATGTATTCATTGGTGTCTGTATATGTGTTTTAAAGGCCTGGAAAAATTGATGCTCTGCATCACTACAGTTTCAGTTTCCTTCCCCACCTGATTCTTCTCTGGATAGTTTCAGTTGTGTGTGCATGTGTGGTTATGCTTAAACAATGGACACTCCTGACCTTTTCTAAAAATTATAGATGTTGTTCTGTAGATTTAGGCTCAAGCTTAGTGTGCAGCATAGGCAATAGGGGTTAAAGCTTTACTTGTTCAGACTGCTGGAACCAGGAGCTCAGTGCATTTAGAACTAGGTGGGGTTATTCAATAGGGGTTGTAGCTGTTAGAGTGTACAATGATGGGGATTTGATGTCTCCTGAAAACATTAATGAAGGTTAGGGAGTTTGTACTCCAAAAAGTGACAAATTCTTATTTTTTTATTCAAGACAAACATAATCACACATCAATAATGTGTTTTTATTGCTAAAATAAAAGAGCTGCAGTATATAATACCCTAAAATACAATACAGTACAACAGGTGAGGCTGGAACATTAGGAGACAGGAATACTACTGCATGCAATGCAGTTGAGATGCTGAGATGAATCTTCAGTTGAGGTTCAGTAGAGTTTGAAGCTAAGTGTTCAGTGGGGACTGGAGCTTTATGTTTTGTAGAAATTGCAGCTGGATATCATAGATGTTGGAGTTGGGTGTTGAGTTTGGTACATTTAGAACAGTTTAAACTGATTAATAGGGGTCATAGTTGAGTGTTCAGTAGAGCAGGAGCTAGGTACTATGTAACTTTTGATCTTGGTTTTCAGGTGAGACTGAAACATCAGTGCTGGATATTTTGTAAAATAGATTGTGTTTAGTATGATCAGTGCTGTTCAGAGCTGGTTGCTCAGTTGTAAGGTCTGATGTTCAGTACATTAAGAACTGGGTGTTGAAGATTGGTGAAAATGTCAGGCTTTCACAACTTAAGAACCAGTTAAGAACAAAACAACACCCTTAGTTGAGTTCAATATTTCTAGGACAGACTAGCCAAAACTCCAGCCTTAGAAGGCTGCACATTGGCCCAGGGCCTTTTCCACAGGTGATGTTCAGTTGGGACTGGAGTCGTATGTTCAGTAGAATTAGACCTGTGTGTTCAGTATGTTCAGTTCTGGGTGTTCTATCAAATTAGAACTGAATGTTCTGGAAAGCTGGGTTTCCAGTGATGTACAGTGGGGGAAAAAGTATTTAGTCAGTCACCAATTGTGCAAGAGGCCTGTAATTGACATCATAGGTAGACCTCAACTATAAGAGACAAAATTTTTTAGAGATTTTTAAAGAATTTATTTTTATATTATAATTTGCAAATAATGGTGGAAAATAAGTATTTGGTCAATAATAAAAGTTCATCTCAATACTTTGTTATATATCCTTTGTTGGCAATGACAGAGGTCAAACATTTTCTGTAAGTCTTCACAAGGTTGGCACACACCGTTGCTGGTATATTGGCCCATTCCTCCATGCAGATCTCCTCTAGAGCAGTGATGTTTTGGGGCTGTCGGCAGGCAACACAGACTTTCAACTCCCTCCAAAGGTTTTCTATGGGGTTGAGATCTGGAGACTGGCTAGGCCACTCCAGGACCTTGAAATGCTTCTTATGAAGCCACTCCTTTGTTGCCCTGGCAGTGTGCTTGGGATCATTGTCATACTGAAAGACCCAGCCACGTTTCATCTTCAATGCCCTTGCTGATGGAAGGAGGTTTGCACTTAAAATCTCACAATACATGGCCCCATTCATTCTTTCATGTACACAAACCAGTCGTCCTAGTCCCTTGGAAGAGAAACAGCCCCAAAGCATGATGTCGCCACCCCAGTGCTTCACAGTTGGTATGGTGTTCTTTGGATGCAACTCAGCATTCACTCTCCGAGTTGTGTTTGTACCAAACAGTTCTACTTTGGTTTCATCTGACCACAAGACATTCTCCCAATACTCTTCCGGAACATCCAAATGCTCTCTAGCAAACTTCAGACGCGCCCGGATATGTACTGGCTTAAGCAGGGGAACACGTCTGGCACTGCAAGATCTGAATCCCTGGCGGCGTAGTGTGTTACTGATGGTAGCCTTTGTTACGTTGGTCCCAGCTTTCTGCAGGTCATTCACTAGGTCTCCCCGTGTGGTTCTGGGATTTTTGCTCACCGTTCTTGTGATCATTTTGACCCCACGGGCTGAGATCTTGCGTGGAGCCCCTGATCGAGGGAGATTAGCAGTGGTCTTGTAGGTCTCCCATTTTCTGATTATTGCTCCCACAGTAGATTTCTTCATACCAAGCTGCTTGCCTATTGCAGATTCAGTCTTCCCAGCCTGGTGCAGGTCTACAATTTTGTTTCTGGTGTCCTTCGACAGCTCTTTGGTCTTCGCCATAGTGGAGTTTGGAGTGTGACTGTTTGAGGTTGTGGGCAGGTGTCTTTTATACTATTAACGAGTTCAAACAGGTGCCATTAATACAGGTAATGAGTGGAGGACAGAGAAGCCTCTTAAAGAAGAAGCTACAGGTCTGTGACAGTCAGAAATCTTGCTTGTTTGTAGGTGACCAAATACTTATTTTCCACCATTATTTGCAAATAAAGTCTTAAAAAATCAGACAATGTGATTTTCTCATTTTGTCTCTCATAGTTGAGGTCTACCAATGATGTCAATTACAGGCCTCTCTTATTTTTTTAAGTGGGAGAACTTGCACAATTGGTGACTGACTAAATACTTTTTTCCCCACTGTAGGTACAGATTGTAAATGGGTGTTCAGTAGTTATGTTCAGTACATTTAAAGCTAGGTGTTGGGTGGAGGTGGGATGGAAGGTTCAGGCTTTGACCTGTTACTCCAGTCAAGAATGAACAAACTCCCTGTGTTGGAATCAGGACTTCTGGGACAGATGTGGAGTGGTTTCCATGGCTAGCTAAAGCTCCAGCCTCAGAAGGCAGCTGATGGACCAGGGCCTTTTCCGCAGAAGTAGCGTCCTACTGGAAGGGGCCTGGGTTTAACCTTCTTGGGCCGAGTCATTCCCTGGCCGAGACTTTTACTGGCAGCGTATGTGTGCTCCACAGAACTTGGCCACAATATGATTCTCCCTTGCTCTCACTGCTTTTTCCCTTGTAATGAAGAGCACATTCAGCCTGAGCACCTGGAGCACAGCACAGTATAACACACAGCACACAGAAGAGTTGAGCTCCCAAAACTCTCTCAACAACCACATCTACAGAACAGCACACAACACATTCTCCCTTCTCTTTTCTGCATTACTTATATCTTCTCTACTTTATTAATGTCTCTCCTGCCCTATCTGAGAAGATGCATGCTTTAAGCCCTACCGCTGATAAAGGCTAGAGAGGAAGAAGGAAGAGACTGAACTTCATGTAGTAGCTCTGAAACAAAGGGCAGCTTCGGTGTGTTACCACTGTAGGAAAACTGTGTTCAGTATGCACTGTGACCATATGAGTTCTACATTTCTGACTTCACACAGCCGTGTTAGGCATCTGCCCACATCTGACCCTGGAGAGGAAGCTCCATGACTGAAAGCTCTGGAACATCTGAGTCGCAGCAGAGAAATCTGTGTGTTTCTTTTGCACATCTCAATGAGGAGGACAAGGCCACAGGCTTCAGCTCAGTGAATAGAGGGCAAAGAGAGTTCTTTGAGGGTGATGCTGAAGGTCACTGAAGGTCTCGGTGAAAACGGGCCATCTTCAAGTAAAAGTGGAGATTATGGCACACTGAGAAGGAGGTCTGGATTAGAGCCATTAGAAAATATCTGTTCCAAAAGTGAAGTCCTACAAACAGCTGACTGAGAAGAATATTGACCCCAACTGTAACACTGAGAACACTATATGAAGAAGATGATCTGAAATAATGTCCATATGTTCACCTCTGGGACACTGCACAGCAAAAACACTCAAACACACATATGCACATGGACATGTGCATATATACACACACACATACACCCAGCTGGCTTCCTGGCCTGTCTCCAAGCAGATCATGGTAAGTGAAGCCTGTTCAGTACTGTAGTAATTATCCAGCAGTGCCGGTGGTCTGGTGCTCGCAGCCATGCACTGCCTATTGCTCTACCTGATGCATTCTTTCACTTTCTAGACACAGTCATTTCTGCTAAGCACTTGATGATTTAAAAAGGGCTATAAAACCCAGGGCCCACAGCCTGGGGAACCTGTGCTGGCTCTGAGTACCACCATTAAGGTAAAGAGAATTGGCCATATTGGAATGGGGTGTTAGATTTTCAGCATGGCTGAAATGTTCAGCAAAAAAAAATGTCAACCCCAAGTTTAACATAACTGAAATGTCTTTGTGTGCGGGAGATGGATGGGGGTGGATTTTCACTCATTTTGCACCATGGGTACAGCCAAAGGGTCTGTGAATTTAATCAAATGCACACAATGTGTGCAATGCTTCACACTGTTGATTCAATTGACAGACTTAACTGTAAAGATTCTCATTATCATTACATTCGTGTCATTATCCAGGTTCTGTTATGTTCTGTTGCACCACGGATGCAGGTGCATGGGCATAAATGTCATGGCAATCTTGGGCTTTCAATGATTTCTTCAGACTGTTCTCTTTCTTGGGACAGAATGAGTGATCGACATGTATTTAAAGAATTTGGTGCACTTAACATCTGTTGGTGATCATGATTGACTACAGCTGGTAGCTTCTCTGGGCCCACATAAAATGGTTTGTTTGACAGCATTGATTAGATTGGCCAACACACAGCACAATGGGAAAGTCCAAAAAGCTCTGCTGATCTCAGAAGGATGATCGTAAATTTCTAAACAACTGCAAAATCCCTAACACCAGTTTAAACAATTGTGCATGAGTACAAGTTTTTGGGAGAAGTAGCAATTTTTCCAAGGGCTGGAGGAAGACCCAAACGGCCCCCCTTAACTGAAAGGACTTTGGTTTGGATGGTCAGGACCAACCCAAGAACCACCAAGGCCAGGATCTGTGACTGTCCATCACTATGGACTGAGAGGCTGCCATCTGAGAATTTGCCCCTGCTTGACATCTTTAAACTTGACTAAAGTTTGCAACTGATCACATGTACAAAGAAATAGCCTTCTGGAGGAAAGACTTATGGTCAGACGAGACACAGACTGAGTTGCTTGGCCTCAGTGACCAGAAGTATGTTTGGAGGAGGAAAGGTGATGGATTCAACCCCAAGAACACTGAGTCAACTGTTAAGCATGATGGTGGTGGCATAACTGCACAAAGTAGATGGAATAATGAAGAAGAAAGGGCTGCCTCATAAATATTCAGCATAATCCCAAACCATCAGTTTAATGGTTGAAATTTCCAACAGGACAATGACCCCATATTTCTGCAAGAAGCTTGCTGTAGGCTACCAAAAGCATCTGGTCAAGTTACAGTTTGCTAAGGGATATTTTTTATGTTGAATTCAGAAAGTACCCCATAGCAATTATTACACACTTATTCTGTCTAAAGAAAAGGTTCTAAAAACAGTATTAAAAAAATAAATTCCCAAATTACAGTGGCATTCATGTCCATAATGACTGTATGTAACTTTCCCACCACAACTATATAATCCCAAAGCTGCAGGTTTAAGTCCCAACATGCAACTCAATAGTGTACATTAAATACAGTGACAGCTGGTACATTTATCCACTGTTGCAACTCCCCACTGACAAAGAGAAAAATACATTTGTAGGTTTCGCATTATGTGGCTGTATATCTCTCTGTCACCGTGTCACCAAAGCTTTCCACACGAACCATTGTCTGATCATCATATCTGCCTAGGAAAGTATTTCACAGATTGAAAAAAATTACGTGTCCTGCAGTGACGCACATGTAGCCTAATCACCACTGGTTGGAAGTAACATAAAAAGGGAGAGATTTAAGAGCAGGTAGGAATTTGCAATTACTAAGAGCACAATAGGTGAGAATTGGAGTTTCTTGCTCCTGGGTCCCCCCTACAGTAGGGAAATGTAATTCACACCTTGAGCCACCACTAAAGGACGCACTTACATGCATTTCTGGACAAGCTGAGAAATATGCAAAATGCAGTTAGCAATGATAGAGCATTAAAATGATTTTAAAGCTGTAATGTAAAGGTAAAAATGCTGGGTAATGCTGCTTTTATCATTATACCTCCACCCCATACAAACTCTGCATCCTGCACTACTACTACTGAAATTCTCTGTCATACTGAACCCACCCAAAACTTCTCCCCACAATACACTGTATTCACACCTATGCAGTGTCTTTGTAAATAATGTAAACATTCAGATTATATTACCCTATGTATTTAAACTAAAAAAAAGTAAATAATAAATAGTGCAATATTGTAAATAGAGAGTATGTATAGTGTGTGTATGGTATATGTATAGTGTAAGTTAATGTGTAGATATTCAGTATTTCTATTTTGTCAATATGTGTTCTTTTACTACTGTGAGGGACAATGCACCAAAGTTTTTTTCCCTCACCTTAGACAATAAATGTGATTTGTTTTGATTTGATTTGCTATATACATACAGAACACAAACAATGGCAGATTATACACTGGTACTGCTTACCTCAAAAAGGGTTTTTAATAAAGTTTTTTACTATGGAGGATGAGAAATGCTCTCTTTCTGTTTTCGTTCTCTCTGTAACAGATGGACTGGTATTTCTGGCATATAATCTAATGCCTTGCATGATTTGTGGCATATTCTTGATTACAGCACATGTTTTATGAGGGTTTTACTGAAAACAAATCAGCCTGTTGAAAAGGGTGCACTTCAAAGTCAAAAGTAATCAACAGCCCACAATTTTCCCTTCATCTGCAAAGCCCTTGTACAGTAAATTTGAAAATAGCCCTATTTGCCATGGTTCAGGAGGATGCACTTGAGGTACGAACAGCCCAGTGAAATCACAATATTCTCCAAGCTATCCTCAGGGGAACTCCACAAACAGGCAGGTGGTCTATGACAGCAAAGCGATGCTGGGAAAGGCATAAGACAATACAAGCAGTTTCATTAGTTTAAAATTTAATTCGAGCAATCAGTGCTGTTTGAAGGGTTAATGAGATCTAGCACAAGAAAGTAAGTTGCAATTGCTGTCTTCTTTATTCTGTATTCCAAGTGAATTAATGAAATAATTAAGTGGTTATTTTTTTGGGTTAAAAAACAGCCAAATGTTAGAGTACACATGCGTGCTGTCCGTTAAACTGAAATGTGTCTGGTTACATTCCACTCAAATCTGTGTAATTAACTGAGTTGAGGTCAGGTCTCGCCATCTCAGCAATTTAAGAACCTTCTTTTCTTTGCCTTAGAAACTCTAGGGTTTCTCTCGAGTTATGCTTTGAGTCATTATCTATATGTAGTCTGTTTTGCAGCATTTGACTGGATCTAAGCAGAAAGTAGAGCTCTATACACTTCAGAATTCACTCTTCTGCTTCTATCAGCAGTCACATCATCAGAACAGTCCAGTACACCAGTTCCACTGGCAGTCATACAGGCCCATGCAATAACCACCAGCTTTGAGAGATGATGTGGTATGCTTTAAACCATAAACCCTTCTATTTTCAGGACTGGACAGGCTTCAGATGTTTTCTAGCACTAATCTGGCCGTTCTCTATTGGTTTGCATCTTGTGGTAAACCCTATGTATTTACACCTATAAAGGTATCTCTCAGAATTTGTATTATCAAATACAAATTCAACACTTGGAATCCAAATCTTTTTGTCATAAGCCACTGAGGGAAAGGGCTACATGTTACCTTTGAGTTATGTCATTGTTTAACCATTTGAATTCAAGCTGAAAGTCTACACTTCAATCACACCTTTATTGCTGAATTTGAAATATGTGAACAAAAGCAAAATTACAAAAAAAAATCTCCATGTCCAAATACTTATGGACATGGCTGTACCTGACTGTGCTGAGTTATGCATCTTGTAGCAACCTGTACAAGATTATATGTGAGATTTCACATTTCCGATGGCACGTCCTCCTGATCAGCTCCTATAACAGAGCCGCAGTGTGGTTTTGATAAACGCAATTTGCCGCTACGCTCCTTTCCAGCCTGCATGGTGTGCTCTGCCTGTTGTGAGTTAATTTGCCAAATCAACTGAAAAAATCAAGAGATCTAATGAAAAGCAGCGAGCTGGCAGGAGCGCAGCATACCAGCGGTCAGCTCCAGGACGGCTCGCTTTAATGTGGTGATTGCATGGTTAGACTTTAAATTTTAGTTTCCATAAAAAGCCCCACAAGCCTTTCCGCTGTGTTTTTAGCTTCTATTACTATTTCCTCCCTGAGGTTGCTTATCAGCCTGCTTTTCTGCAGGCGTTTACACACACCCACACACACACACACACACACTCCCACACATATACACGCACACTAACATTCAAATTGCATTGAGACCTGAAACCCTGGTAGCTCCTCCACCTCCTCTGCTCTCTGCGGTGTGGGAGCGTTGCTGACCCTCAGAGCAAGGGCGAGTGTGGTGACTGATTCACAAATCACCCTAGACTCACAAAAGACAAAGTAGGAGCATATGGATAGAACGGGAAGAAATCTAGGCCAATGATTTACAGCACCAATCTTAGCACAAAATACCTTATTATACTATGAAAACATTAATACACCATACATGCTTATCAGGTTACATGGCAGGCAAGATCACAATCAACACACACACCTAAGTGCGAGTGCACCCACACACGCACATATGTTCGGTTTGCATATTTACCCCTAGTCCCTAATTGATCCAGGCAGCGTGAATGACTGCTCTTTTCAGCGATAGTGTAGGTTTTTGGCCCTGAGTGAGCGCTCGTGTTCTGCAGGAATGCGGCCACATTGCGGTGCAGATCGATTCCACCTCGTGGCCGGCTGTGTTGGCCGAGCCTCAAAGCCTACGCTCTGCCAGTAGGTTGTTTCCTGCTCTGCTACACTTATTTTTAATACACGTATTACATGACTTTCCCCTCTCAAGGCTGCAGAAGGGAGGAAATAGCAGATTGAATGTAAACAAGATTAGCTTCCCTAGCACACTGTGCACCGCCTAACCAGCTGCTGCCTCGCTCGCCATCATAAATCTACCTCACCCTGCAAGAGAGGGGGAGGTAGGTGAAGAATTGGGGGTGGTGGGGGGGGGGGGGGTGGAGGTGAAGGGAGGCTGTTGGGGGCCACCACTGAAATGAGATGTCAACTGACATTCTGTCACTGATCGCTCCAGTTTGTTTAATGAATGAGCTCTAATTAGCATAAAGGCGCTAGCGCAAAAAGTAGTGAGTTCACAGGCCACTCACAGCCTGGAGGTGTTCCTTCCAGAGTAAATGATATTTCAACACCACACTCTTTCTACCACCTCAGAATGGGTTATTGTAGCTGTGAGGGTTGAGTGTTGTCACATTTCTTTATTAATTTGCTCATTAGAGGATTTTGTGGCCATTTAGAGCATATACTTGCTGCCAAAATCCACAGATCTGAAATGTGGGAGTTCTGAGCTCTTGCTGCTGGTCTGAGCTGAGCTGAGCTGAACTGCACCACAACTATACTCACAATACCACACCAAGCCAGCATTGACTATTCTTCACTTTTCTTTATTCACTGACATTGAATATTGATGTCATTTATGTATTATATTGCTACATACACCATATAGACAAAAGTATTGGGACACCTGTTCAGTTCCTGTGTCTTCTGAAATCGAAGGTATTGCTTTTGTTGGCGCAACTGTCTCCAAGGTCTAGGGAAAGCTTTCTCAGATTCTTAGATTGTATTCAGAGACAGTTAGCGTTAGTGAGGTCAGGTTGTTGAATGATGATCACCACAACACCTCATCCCCAACTCTATAATTCATCCCAAATGTACTGGATGGAGCACCATTATTTCAGAGAACACAGTGTGACTGCTCCACAGGTTAATGCTGGGGGGCTTTATACCCCTCTAGCCCACGTGTGGCATGGTGACAGTAAGTTCTCAGTAAGTTCACAGAGAGTCCTTATCTATTGGCAGTACTTCTCTACAGGGAATAAACAAGCTGTGTGTGCGTGTGTGCATTTGCACATCTGTGACAGCAATGAGTGTAACTTAAAGTGGTTGAATGCATTTATTAGAAGGGGTGTCCACAAACATTTAAACACATAGTGGAGCTTTTTAGGTCTGTTTGACTGGGTCATTTGACCCACAATGTTGAAATCATACAATTCAAAACAAAAGTACAATAAGACCTTCCACCTGTGGCATGGACAATTTGGGGGTTTTGTGCTTCTAGAAACCTACATGTAGCTTTTGGAAAGATGTTTTTGAAGAAAAGCATTCTGCAGGCAGTTCTTAACCAGACGATTAGAGGTCTGAGTGAAATCAGAAACGTCTTTCATTAAGGTATGGGTGTTTATGTCTGTAAATCTCCCCTCCATTGCCAGCAAATTCTATTGTCCTTCATCTTCTCATTCCTGACTGAGCCTTGAACACTCCCACCCTTCCTCTACTCTACTATCCACGTGGGTGTCCTTTACCAAACTCTAGTAGCCGTCTGGGTCATTCCTCTTCAAAAGAGATCCTCAGCAGCCTAATTGGGATAACATGGGTGGAAACATTGACCTTGCTATTTCCAAACAAGGTTTCAGTTAACTGGTAATAACGGTGGATCCACTAGTGCGGTAAATGCGGAACATGCTGCAGTTGATGGTTGGCTTTGATTAATCACTCTCAAAGTAAGCAGCGTGCCTGCTAAAATAATTAGAAGGAAAAACACAGAGTAACATTTTTGAACGGCCTGCACTGGGCCTGCACCAGACCCTGTTTAGATTTCTAGTCTTGTATATTTTCCTGTCAGACTCTGAAATGTTTTTGCATGCTGAGGCTTGTGGAAAGTATGCCCGCATTTGTTGTTTCATTGTTAAGGCATTAAGTCAAATCCGCCCATCAGCTCAGTAAATGCTGTGAGGCTTCTAGAGATTTATTTCATCTCATGTTAAAGGAAATAGAGAGCAGCACATCACATCCCTACTATACAGTTGGCTGTGGAGGTGGCAACATGAAAACAGATCTTAATACCAGTGATATAGTGAAACCTCAAACAGTTTGAATAAAAGTGTGCCAACAGATAAACAAGACACTTTACAGGTCAGACTGGTCATTCACAGAAGAATCTCTGTGAGTGTTTTTGATATACAGCTTCCAGAACAGAATATCTTAGTCATTATAGAAATTCATGTGTCAATGCAAAACCCCTGTCAACTGGAATGACAGGGTCAAGAGAGCATTTGACCCATCACTTTTCAGGCCAGTTGCACTAAAAAAAATATCCACTGTGAGTAACACAGATACTCAGGATCTCAGATAGAATAGGTTCTACGTTGGCGCAACATGTAGATGCCCACCAAGGTCAGTGATGGTACCAGGAGGGGTTAAACATGGGTCCCATCTGGAATGTACACCCAGGAACCAAGGTGAGATAAAAGTGGGCTGTAACAATGTGGCTTATTTGGGAAGCCCAATTGAATCCCAGTAAAAATGCATGTACAAACCCACTCAAAGCCCATTCCCACCTGAAACCTACCTAGTCCACATTCCACCCATGTAAGCCACACATGAGCATGTTGGCTGGGAAGCTAAGATACTGTGCAGAAACAAGTAAACCCTAAAAAACACCTAACTGCAGAGCTGGATCACTTTCCATTTCACTAATGGACTGCATCAGGTTTACTCTGCTCCTGCTGAAAGGTTTATCTATGTCTTTATCTTTCAGCAGACTAAAGCAGGGTGCCATGCAGTATCTTCCATGGAGCACCTTCATTCCAGTCTCAGTAACTTCTTCAAAGTGATTGTTGGCAATCTGTGGACACTGGGTTTTAATGGGATGGCCTTTTCTAGGCAGTGGCTCCTCACAAATGCCTTACAATTGCTCAAACAGTGCTCATTGAGGTATTCAAACACTTTTTAAAACTATTTGCAACATTTGCTAAATTTTCATAAATATTTATTGGTCTTCATTTTCAAAAATTTCCATTAGATTTATAATCTGACCAATGGAACTTGTGGCAACAGCTGCAACAGCTGTCCTGCTCTATTTGTTCCTCCTATATGTGTTTCTGTTAACAATGACTTTCAATGGCGTTGAGATATGAAGCACAGGAAAAGAAAAAAACAAAAACAAGCAATTCGAATTGAACTCTAGTAAATTTCCGCAATATACCTCCCGCCAGCCTGAGCCCCGTAAAGCCCAGAGGCTGCTGTTTGCTCTTTAATTGACTAACATTTGCATTTGATTTTTAACAAGTTGCCTTATAAAAGTGAGTGTGAGGAGAGGCTGTGATACGGAGCCATAAACATGCTGGGGAAACACACCTTGCTTTTATGAAGGGGCATAAACAGTAGTTTACGACATGCTTTACTGTCACATTGCATAACATACTCCCTCTGTCAGACACTCTGCGTTAGAACCAGGGCCAAAGGAAAGGAGTATTCGGAGCAATACACATGAGATCTCCTTCAAGGCTAAATAAATCCTCATACACATTCATTAATTCTTCTGGAGCAAGAGTGAACATGAATGAATCACTCACACTCGCTCCAATACACATCTCCACACAGCGAGCACGCTAATCTCTTATGTATGCTTATCGGCTCTTCTTTCTCTGACTGGCCTTCACCCAGCCACTGTGACTGTCAAACTATCTGTCAGCTCCTACTATATGGCTTAACCACCCTTTGTGTGCGACTGCTGAGGCATGATAGTGTCCAAAGGTGTGTCCAGGCCAAAGATAACAGTTTACAGTAGTTAATTGGTGATTAAACGCCCAGATGCCCTAGTAAGGTCCAGCTACCAGTGTTTTGATATTTTTAAAGATTTTTTTGGTACAATCTTAAAAATAAATGTGCTACAAAGGGTTTTTTGAGCGATGTCATGCAATAACTATTTTTGGTTCCATTAAGGATCCATTTTTGTAAAGGGGTTCATGTGTGAATGGTTCTTTATAGAACCAAAAGTGGTTCTTCATAGTGGTTTGCTTGCAGTTGTACAGTTACAGTGTACCCCTAATCTCCACTGTGGCTAAGTAGCACAGCTGGTGCTGATCTTGGGCAGGATCATGATCCTAAGCCAACACTCCTACCCTCTGTAGATTGATGTACATATCCCCTGTTCAGAATGACCTGAGCACTATCTGTGTTAAACGAGAAGAGCAGATCACCAGGATTTATGAAGCACCACACACAGCCTTTCTCTTACTATCTTTTCCTTATCTGATAGCTTTTTGAACAGCTCTGGCTAGGCTGATAAACCGCTTCACTTAGTGTTTTTCCACCTTATTAATTTGTTCCATTCATACTGTGGTTCTGCTGAGGAGCTGAAGGGTGAAGAGCGACAAATGCATATATATCAGAAGTTCAGCTGGAGCTGAAACCAAGTTTCTTCAGTGTGAGAACATGAACAGGGTTTCATGGTACTGGTGCTAAGTATCCAGCTGAGAATATTGCTACTTTTATTTTCTGTTGAAACAACCAGATCATTCTTTTCCCCTGGTTTTCTTTTGGACACATGTGCACTGACGTTGTGATGTTTTAAACTCTTGCACCAGGAGCAGTGGTAGAGCTACTCCAAGCCTACAAAAACATGCCAAAGCTTTGATGAATCTCGAGAATCCAAAGCCTAGACAGTATCTCATCATTTTCTTACATCTAAAAATACAACATCTGCAGCTGAGCTCATGCATGCATTCGCCAAAAGTATCTTCATGCAGATAAGCTGCCAGATTGAGGCCTATTCAAATTGGGATGGACTGTTCAATATACATTCACAGCTGTGGGTAGGGGGTCAGACCACAGCATCCTACAGTGGGTCGTCCGTAATGAGCGTCCCTGTGTCCAAAATGCTTTATTGTTTCACTTTAAATTCTTTTTTTTTTTTTAAAGATGTTTGAATGTCATTAAGGCTGAGGGAAACGATGACCCCCTACACTCTGTCATTTCTGTTTTCTCTTGCTCTCCTTGTCAAATATTTATAGCAGATGGGAGATAAGATAGCCATGGTCAGGACCTCGTAGTGCCAGCTGCTGCAGACCTTTGCTCGTAATAAAGCAAGAGATGCATTCCAAGGCGGGAGGGCCTTTTATTTGGAGATTATCCTTGGGGCCCTGGATATAGATGAAGGGTTCGCTATGCATCTAGAATCTCAGCTAGAACTGAGGACCTCACTGAGAGCCTCACTTTGCAGCTAAACTCTGTGTCAAAACTCTGGCCTCATTCTATAAGCAGACTTTTAAAGCAGCATTGAAATCAAGTGCATCAACCTGCAGCTGATACTGGGACCAAACTGAAGTGTTTTATTGTTCATGACGTCCTGTTCTGCTTTCTTTCTTGAGACTGAGAGAGTCAGTGACTAGGAAGGATGGTAATGAGAAGGTTGTTAATCCATACAGTTGCAGCTTTCAGTACCTCAAACCTCATGAGTAAATGCTCTAACAATACTGCACTCAATGAGAAGCGTCAATGAAGGGCATAGCCTTTTTAATGCCATGGCCACAAAAAAATCTGAACCTTGTATCTCCATTTTTCACTTTCTGGCGTAACTCGAATCAAGCTCAATGTTTACACAGTGTCAACTGTGTCAATTTCCTAATGACCCAGCCAATAGAAATGCTCCAAAATTACTGGAATAAAATCTGACTTCCATTGTGGGTTAGCTTTTTGGGGTTTGGAGATAAAATGTCTTTGCAAGGTTTCTTTTAAAAGGCAGCACAGTTACCTTGGGTCACAGGCTGCCAGCCTAGATATAGTGATGCAGAACTGAATGCAGGAAAGAGTGAGTTTTCGATTTGTACTGCTCCATTGCATGGAGAAGAACAATGACAAGTTGGGTCTGGTGCCCTCTAATGGCCAGTTAACAGGCCTCACATTCTTTGCAGAGTGAAGTGGAACAGAGATCAGAGAGTTTGGTGACACCTTAGAGCACTTGTATCAAAAAGTACACCTTAAGAAAAGTGAAGAACAAGTGAAGACATTCATCTCCTTCCTCATCTCATGTCATCTGCTGGTTTCTTTTCACATGATTATATTACAGTTCAGTCCAGACGTCCAGAAATATGCTTCTAGCTGAAGTTTTTATTGCTATTTATTTATTTCCCTGCTGTTTCTGTGCAGTCTTCCCACTGGACCATGAGTGTAGGGTGGGGTAGGTTATTACTCTGCTGAAGAGTGGATCGGTCGGGGGAATAAAACGAAGCTTATCGCTGGTGGCGGTGGAGATTCTCCAGCCGAGCTGATCAGCCAGATAAGATAACAACAGCAGCCATATCACAGCTCCCATCAACCCCTGGGACATGCGGCCAGCACTCCAACTCTGGCGTCACAATGGCTAACTATGGCTAACATTTGCACATACACAAACACACACACACACACACACACACACACTCACACTCACACTCAACACACATACACATGTGTTCTCTTTGAGTAGTCTGTCTGTCTCTGTTGGTAATAAAGGAAATCATCGCAGCAGACAGATATGCTGAAAAAACTGCGAGATAGACACCATCAGCACAGACGCAAGAGTCATGTTGCTATAGGTGTTCAGACATGGAGCTGGACTGGTGGCGTGTGTATATGTGTCTGTAGGTGGGAGACAAACACGGTGTATCATCTCTTGTTCCATCATCAGCTCTCTAATGATGGGTATTATCATGTCACCTTAACTGTTTGGTACAAAGGTTAGTTTTATAGGGTGCAGTTTCTTCTGGCCGCTGGCTGGAAGTGGAGGTTGGATTATAAAAGTGTTATGGTGGCTTTATCGGGGACAGAAAGCTACCAGCTCCCTCAGTAATAACATAGTATCAGCCACGATAAGAGCAGGGAAGGACAGAGCAAAGGGTACTGCCAGCACAGCTTACTGTCCATCAAACCAGCTATGTGTTCCTCATGCACGACACACTCAGACATGCACACTTGCATAGAAGAAAACATAGAGGGTGGTTTGTCCTGTGCCAAAGTGCAAGGAAACTGATGTCCATTTGTACCTTGTTGTCGTAAGGTAAAAGTCAGCATAAATGTGTGTAGTGTTACATTGTTAATCTCTCAGGATTTGCCTGTTTTATTCTTTGAACAATGTCAAGGGCTTATTACATTACTGACCATTTTGGAAAAAACTGAAGTACAAACATTTTGCAGGAATAAATATCTAGTCTGCAAGACTTTTCTTGTCTTATTGTTCGGTTTGAGACTGAGAAAATCAGTGCCTGAAAAGGATGGTAATGAGAAGGTTTTTAATCCATACAAGTGCAGCTCTCACTACCTCATCCAACACCTCATGAGTAAATGCTCTAGCACTACTATTTTCCCCCACTCAACGAAAAGCGGCAAAGAAGAGCATAGCCTCCATAATGCCACTGCCACAAAAATATATTAACTTTGCATCTCATTTTTCACTTCCTATCATAATTCGAATCGAGCAGTTGTTCTTTACATTGTATCAAAATTGTATGAGGAACGAACCAATAGAAATGTTTTAACATGACTTGGAACTTTAAATTTTATTTATGGAATTTAAATTTAATATTAAGCTATTTTATGATCAATTGAGCGTACACTTTTGTGATGAGTGTAGCATTCTAACAGTAGGGGCTGAGTGACTGCAGTGTGCTGGTGTTTATACTGTGGCGAGACATTGTTTTAATGAACTCTGATTAGTTAATTCCACTCGGCCGTCACACTGTTATTCTCGGCTCTGCTGCCAGGGCAATGTTTGGGAGAGTCTCATCCAGGCCACTCAAATAAGGCACAGAGAGCATGGGATTCACCACTCATTCCTGGAGTTATATCGTCACTGTCACACAAAAATAATGTTTTCCACTATTTGACATGATGTGAATCTGGCAGTTGTTCTTTACATTGTGTCCAAATGTCATGATGAATGGACCAATAGAAATGATCCAAATGACAAAAAAATGACTTTAATTAAAAGCTAAGAAGATTTTTTTTACCTTTCCTATAAGGTTTCCATTTTAGAGATGCAAGGTGTTTGTCTGACAGTAACAAAATGTATGTATAGTAATGTCTGTGTTACGTGTGTCCGAGTTGCCCTGATGCTTGATCTGCAGGAGAACTGTAGCAGCAGATGTATTTACTTCCATCATCACTTAGTAATCACACATTAATATTGGAAATTTTACAATATAAAATGTTATACTTAATGTTAAACATAATGCCATGAATTGGGTGTCATAACACAGTAAATGGGGGAGGGGTGTTTGAACACCTAAATTAACAAATCTTTTTGATTCTCACAGTTTTCTCATGTGAGAAACTAAAGGATATGTGTTTAATATAAGGCACAATAATTTTAAGGTGCCCTAGAATGGAAAATGTGAACCTCACACACTGTTGTTCTCATACAAAAGAAAATCTGACATACACAAATTCAATTTGCGACCTCAAAAGACCAGCCCGCTAGTTAAATCCGTTTGAAGCCATTGCAAATGTGATGGCTACTTCAGAAGAATATCAAACTAGTGTAACTAGATGGAACCGCACACTGTGCTGAGAGGACACCAAAAAGAGGACAGCAAAAAAATCCGTTAAGACATGTTACAATGCTGCTAAATGCTATGCTGCACTGCTCCTCTGAGTCCTCACATGTTTTATTTTGATGCAAGTAGGCTTGTAAAATCACCTCAACAAAAGATAATTGGGTTATGTTCACATTGACCCCGTTTACACCTGATCATTTCATGCATCTTGAGTGCCAGGATTATGTCTTGGTAAGGCTGAGCAACATAAAAATGCAAGTGTAAACACATCTAAGACGCATTTAAACCAGATACAAATCCCATCACTCAAACCACTTCAGGAGGTGTTCTGAGATGCATTTAAGCCACGTGCTAGAGCAGTGTAAACACATCCATCTGTCCAAAACACATTTAACAACCAAAACCCCTCCCAGGAGAACCAAAACACTAGTAATAATTGCTGCTCAACAAGCAAATCAAGAACAACGTCCCACACAGCGATTAGATTTCAGTCTGACTAACCAGAGACATATTTTACTACCAAGTGTAAACTATCAAGTGTGGCTAAAAGCTTATCAGGACACAATGAAGTGACCAGGTGTAAACAGGGTCATTACCAGGCTAAAGTGATTCGAATCAGATCTTTCATATGTGATCTTAGATCTGATTTGTGGGCTTACAACATGAATGTGAATGCTTTGTGACAACATTTGTTGTGAAAGGCGCTATGTAAATAAATTTTGAATTGAATTGAATTGAACTGAATTGAATTGAATGCTCAGATCAGATTTCATGTGTCTTTTTGTTTGTATGTCCTGCGCTTAGTGCTGTCATCGTCAACCAGCACTGACAGCATGGCAAAACAACAATGGCAGAAACAAACAGCTATGACAGCAGTCAGTGGAAGGATGTAGAAGTTGGCATATAAATGTGCTCATCAGTGCAATTTCAGGGACAGATTCATTCACATTATAGCCAAATACAGGTCCCTTACATTTGTGAATGTAAATCTTCAAGATAATCATATTCGATTTGAGCAAAAAGTTTTTATGAATTGAGAAATAATTCTTGTAATGTAAACATAGCCTTAGCCTTCTTAATATTTATAAATCAAATCACTGCATAAATGCATTCTATAACACATTTAACCTTTAGATATCTCCTTGTTTGTTGTGTGTGTGCATCAATCGAACAAATAAGTTGCCTTTACAGTTCTGTTAGGTGGAAGTGTCATCAACACCATAAGCTCGTGAAAGACTGTGTGTGCAAGCCCAAACCAGCTTATTTGCATATCCATTTGTTTGATGTAATATTGTACAGCATTGCATTTTCTTGCTGTGATTCCTTGCCCTTATGTTGTGATAGCAGTTTTACTCCACCATGGTGTAGCTTATATTAACTGATTCACATGCATTCCATGTAATGTTGCATATAGGTAAATACAGAGTCATGCCATAGGGTGGTGCTGTTTGTCTCATATTTTTGAGTTACTGATAATGCAATCCACCCTCAGCAGACAGCATTACACTTAATGAAGAATACTGCAACGTTTATCAATGTGTACACATTTGTTTTCAGGGCTGCATTGAATATATGTGACTACTTTATATGCATAGACTTCTAAAAGCCATTGGACAGATGTGCCTGATAGAGAGCCCTGTGTTATGTTCTTAATTTCTATTTCTACACAGTACCATGTTCTTTTACCATATGAGTAAACAATTGTACAATGTTTGTTTAATGCCTGTAGAGAACCATGTGTCGTATCCTTTGAGAACGATGACCTTGATGTCTGTCAGTACTAACTGAAAATAACTCTTCTCTGACAAATTCCTGAGAAAGTTCTTCCCTCTAGCTTATAACATCTACACCATGCAGCAAGCCACAGACACATACACCCTTCTGTGTGTGTGCATGTGAGTGAGTAGCGGCTGGGTTCATTCCACTCATTCTCTGTGATTAGCCAGTCTGAGCCACCTATCAGAACTGAGACAGAGACACAGAGGGTGTTATAACCATCTAGTAACCCCACACTGCATTCAGCACAACCGTGCCAACCCCAATCTGCCAACTGAATTACTACCCCATGCCACAAGCACAACTCAGAATTGTCATTAACTGGACCTAATCTGGACACATCTATCCTGTACTGCCATTAGTACAACCGTTCCAACCCCAAATGGCTATCAACACAATCACACCCCCAACACACCAACTATCATTATCAGATCCACAGTTCCAATGCCACTCCTGCAGGGCCGCTGTCCGGAACTCTTGGTGATTTCCCTGTTTAAACATGCCTGGTGCAACTGCTTTGTTTAATAAGTATATTTGAATGGAGAAACCACAGCTTTGCTGGACACCAGCCTTCAGGGCCAGAATTGAATAATCATTGCAAAACCAAAAGCATTGCAATTATACCACTGCAATTTATTAACATTAAATGCACCCTATTAACTTTTACCATACCTCCTTTGACTTTACACTGCCGTCTTCTTTTTCTTTGTTAAAAAAAAGCAAAAAACTATGGTTCTAATTGTCTATATCTATATAAATATATATTTATTACATTTTATTTATATTTATTTATATTATTTAACTAAGCTGTTTAAAATAAAAGTAACAAACCCTTATGGAAATACCTACATTTCTGCATTTCTAATCCTGTGTGTCAAATGTGCCAAAAAAGCATAAGCACAACAAAAACATTTGGAATAAAAAGGACACTGCAAGCCAACACAAAATCCTTATCCCAACTATGAAGCATGCTGGAGGGAGCATCACGGCTTTGGAGTTTCTTTGATGCCTCAGGGCCTGGACATTTTGCGGTCAACAAAGGATTGAGGATCAAAAATGAATTCGAAGGTATATCAAAATATTTTACAAGAAAATGTAAGGGCAGCAGTCTATGGGCTCAAGCTGAAAAGACATTCAGTTAAGCAACAAATCTGTGCAGGGCAGCCAGGACAGCAAAGTGGATTGTAAAGGCCTTCTGTGTAATTAGAAGTTAAACTGGAGACACCAATAATTTTGAATGCAAACATCATCCCTAATTAGCCAGAATGAATGTCTGTGTGCACATAAAGTGGATTATAAAAACTGGGATGGGGCTCTACTGTCTACTGTGAGTAGGATGAGGTGTGTATGTATAAGTGTAGTTAGTGGGACAGCGTAGGTAACCATAGGAGTCAAAAGTGGGAGCAGACACTGTGTGTTTAGGTAAGTTTAGATGACTTAGTCTTATTTTAGACGTGCTGATGGAGTCATGTGTTTTTCAGCACTAATTGAATTGAGATTGAGAAAGGCCCCAACACCTGCTTTCCATTCACCCACCTGCTGGTGTTTTTACAGCAGGGTCTCAGAGCGGAGCTGTGCCAGGGGGCTGGGTCAGCTGTACCCGGGGACTCCTCTTCTGCCTGCACCACATCATTCACTCCTCCTTCTCCCAGCCCATTCACCATGTAGGGACATTTCTATACGTGTGAGTGTGTTTTCGTGGAAACTTCTGAAAGAATCTCCCTGCTGATCTTGTGACATTCTATGAAGCTGATGTCATTTAAGAAAAAATATTCATATATGCTGCACTGAGGTAAAATCACTTAATTAATTTGATTGTTTAATAGAAAATACATTTTCTCATTATAAAAAAATATTATTACTATTGTAGTACTTACTAAATTTGTTTAGTGTATTAGTATAGTATTTTAGTATTTTTTTGTATTAGTACAGTATTTTAGTATATATACATATTTATTTATTTATTTTTTACAGCATTATTGCATTATTAAAACAAATGCTACACACTATTCATTTTTGTCAGATTTGATCAGTGATTTAAAATATGGTTTTGAAATGGTAATTTTACCTATAGTTCCCCCTATGTAGGTCTCTCCCCATTCATCCAGGAGCCTGGTCTCCTGTGACTGGAAATAACTGCCCGGCAGCGCTTTAAAAATGTCTGCAGAGTGAACAGACTTGCCTACAAGTGCCTCTCATTTGATGAATTAGACAGGACAATGATTGCATCACTTTATTTTGCACACAGGTTTTCATAGAGGACAAATAGACAGCAGTAGTGTAGCAATGTACGTGGATCCTGTAAAATAGGATTTTTATAGCGTAAAAGATATTAGAAAGCATATGCTACTGTATTTTGGGTGAAAAATAACTGTTCGGTAGCATATTCTGTTTCTGTTGCCGCCAGTGTGCAATTCTATATAATTTAATATTCAAAAAGCGTTATTGGCCTCCACAGCTCTGGAAAAAGCCCACTTAATTTTTTTTCTTAAATTTGCCTCTCTATGTGTATGGCAGCTATTTCATTCCAGGCATTTCATTAAACAAAGCTGAATTTGCATTCTAAGAATGGCATAAAGTCACCCAAAAGCAATGTGAAAGACTAGTGGAGAGCGTGCTAAAACATGAAAGCTGTGATTGGCAGTCAAGGTTTTCACCATAGTGATTTTTGAATGCTCTCAAAGATCAGATATTAGTACTGTGTTGTTTGAATTTGAATAATAACTTTTTTTGCATTATAATTATTATAATAATGCCTTTGATCAGTTACATCAAATAAACGCTCTAAATAGCAATATTTGTATTTGGAATTTAGGGGAAATGCAACACCAATGTTAATTACCCTAAATACATTGCTTATAAACAGTAAAACCAGAGAAACTGATAATGTAGGGTGGTCTCTTATTTTTTTCTTCTGAAATGATGGAAATGCATTTAGCCCTCACACTTGTAAACATTAACTTTCTGAAAAAAATATATAATTAGTAGAGCACATGGAAGGAGGCTACCTTGCTCAGTAGTGTGAGGAGAAAACATAGATGCTACACCTGTGTTTTAACCTCACATTTCCCAACATGCACAGCCACTCTTTCAAAATAAAGGTATATGGCAAAAAGATAAAAATAATAAGATAAATAATAATAAGATAATAATAAGATTTAAAAAATCTAGTGAAACAATATTGTTTACTGTTACATAGGGATTTCCACCTTGTACTCCTGCCATGACAACCAGACTTGTTTGATCTCTGTCTGTGGTAGATGCTGTATTTTGACATCAACTGTGGTATGAGCTGATGTCCGGATTGAGGATTGGTGGGGACGTATTCGTCTATCTTGCAGTGTGCCCTTGAGCTTGAGGTGACCTGGCCATGTTAGCAGTTGACCGGCTGACTTCTAACTGTTTTCATCCATTTACAGCCAAATCTACAACCATCTTTCCAAAGGCCCCAGAAAGCGCTTTCAATCTGGTCATGGTAATATCACTCACTTTACCAATCAAGAGCAAATTAAATGTCTGAGGTTTAAATAACATAGGCTCCTCCAAAATCCCCTCTAATGATGCTCTAATCATCTGCAGCTGATGTGCGGCACTCCATTCTAATTTTAGGCATTTTGAAGTAGTAGTAAATGTGGAGGTATCCAAACTTTTCCCTCAATTTCCATTAATTACATTTTACAAATGACTTTGTATGTTTAGTTATTCATTCAAATGATGATCAAGTGTCTATATATTTAAGAACATAAAAAAGGTTTTCATGGGGTGTCCTATTTAACATAACTGTATTTAATCACTCATCCCCCATTAACTCTCTCCCTCTTACTTTTACAAACATACACACACACACACACATACATGTGTAAATTAGCATCACTTAGATATAGATCAATTGTGGATTTCACTTGGAGCAAGAAACTTGACCTAACCCATTACATATAGCCGATAACAATCTAGAAGTATTTGAAAGACTAATCCCAGTTCACCAGGAGAGACATGTGTGTATGTGTGTATCTGCAGCATAGTATGGGACATGCATATACCTGTGTGTGTGTGTGTGTGCTCATTATGAGCTAAACGGAGTAGGAGGTCATGGTCAGGGTTGATGAGGTGAGTGTTTATTCATGAAGGAAAAACCCAAGTGTCAGTCTGACTCCCGACCACATTCTCATATACACACAAAGACAACACAGCCCCCCCTTAAACAAAACCAGCCTAATTCTTAGACTGTGGGTTGTAATTGTGTGTGTGTGTGTGTGTGTGTGTGTGTGTGTTCTACCTCTGGAAGTTCCTCTAAGCAATGTTTCCTGTGGAAATGAGAGATCAGAGCTGTGTGTGGCTGATTTCCTCCAGTGCCAGGTTGGGTTACAGTGGTGGCATCGGAGTAAGATAGCATCAGATAGGTGAAACCAATTTAAAACACTGTGAAGGATTGTTGTATGTGTGTGTTTGTGTGTAACCCCTCAGGCTTGTTGGTGTGTAGTACGATGAGAGTGTAATTGTTCACATCCTCGATTAGTCGGAAAACATGCAAGTTCAGTCTGGAAGCTTTATTTCTGTTTCTACCACAACCATGGAGAATGTGTGAAGACTGAGAAAGATTGTATTACACCAGTTGAGACGAAGGCCCTGTTCACATGCGTTAAGAACTATAAGAAAAGTGTAGCCGTAGGGTTTACACCATGCATTTACATGTGTGTGTGTGTGTGTGTGTGTGTGTGTATGTTACTAGCTTATTACACACTGAGGAGTATTATTCCATAACTACAGAGACTTCTGTACATACTGGTGGGGCAATTTTTTGGTAATAACAATATGTAATAACACTTTCGGCCCACTAGCAGGCCATTGTGCTTTAAGGGGTTAACATTGTGACACATTTGAATGTTTAGTGATGTTAAATGGACGGATGTCCTCATAGAAGCTGTTTACACCCTGCATTAACATGCATTTTACATCATCATTGTGTCCCAGATTCTCAAAGCTTTATGAGGTCTTACGGCTCTTTTAAGCTAAGACTACTCTGTGAGCAGCTCTGTGACTTCCCCATGCTTCCCATACTCGTTTAACAACAGAGGGAAAGACTCAGCTACACTCAGCTAGCTCTGTGTGAGTCTTCATTAATAAAGAAAGAAAAAGTCAGACCAAACATCAACAAAAACAGCATCTTACAAACACATGCTCACTCATTTGATTAGAAGCAAACGTGGTAAGAGTAGCGATCCTGTTTAGGCTGAAATGTAATCCTGCTTGCAACCACTATATTTTAATGTGCATATGTAATATCATTAATTAACATATTTACTTTACTTGCAACAGATTACTATTACTGTTTTTGTTACTGTACCCTGTAGGTAACACTGTTACTACCCAACCCTAGTTACAGTATGGTTTTCTCTGATTACCCTCAATAAACATCTACAAACACTTGGATCCATACATGCATACCGTGGTAGGCAAACTCCTGTGAGATTCATAGGCCCTCTTGCATACACTGCTCTTCTGAGGTCTATCCATACATTTTACATTATGTTTAGGTTGAGGGACTGTGAGGGCCATGGCATAACCATCATTATTCTGCTGTAGAAAACATCTTCTTTTAAATCTTAAGCTTTTTTATTTTTATTTTTTTTATAGATGGCTTAATTTTTGTTTTCAGAATTCACTGGTATTTATTTCAAATCCGTTCTTTCCTATCATATATTCCCTATGTCACTGGAAGCAACACAAACCCAACATATGACTGATTCACCCCTGTGCTTATCAGCCGGAGATTTTTTTTTCGTAAAGGACGGCAACCTTGTTTCTTCAAACATACCTGAAAATCTCCTTGGATAGTGGTGATATGCACCAATCAGCCATAACATTAATACCAATGATGTCTTGTAACTGTTATGGGTGATTTAGTGTGAGGGAACTGTACAGTACATTATTCACAGCCAGCCATTACCAGCCAGATGTAATGGCTGGCTGTAAACAGTGGTGTTGTGTCCATGGTTGAGGACTTGCTGTTTCGCAATGTGTTGTGCTTTAACTGACATGTGTGGGTTAAAATTAATCACGATTAAAAAGTTTTCATATTCGTCCAATATGTACCGTCCAATATTCGTTGCAATCCCCCTCTCTCCTTGTATCTGCACACTCTGCCTCAATAGCTCATATTTAGGCCTTCATTTTCTCCAGTGCCTAATTTGACAAAAAATAGTATGATGTGGAATAAATCTAATCCATGATCAGGAGTAATACATGATTAAATCATTTTTCCACACGTTAAAATGTGACTCTACCGAATCTGTTCCTTTCTCAAAATGATTCGGTTTTAATAAATGATCCAGTTCTTTTCAGTGCAGTTTCTCTTCCTGCTCTCAAGCTGTTTCCTCCCACCCAGAATCTCTGGACTGTGCTGCCCTCTTGTGGGTGTTGTTCTAAATGCCTGGACAATGGTAGTGTAAACGACTCTTCAGCACTTCTCCAAAGTGATCAAGACTACAACAGCGTTAACGGCCTTATTCTAATCACATCTAATCAGATGATTCTTTTTGTTCAAATCAGATGAACAAACTCGGACAGAGAAGTTGTAATGAGGAGCAAGTTGATAATGTCTTCCGGTTTGTTCAGACGCTAGAGGGCGCTTCAGAGCGAGTCCAAAAAAAGAACAATTTCAAATGGAGCCACCGTTTAAAATCCTACTTTGATTATTATAATTATTATTATTATTGATAATAAAATTATAATAATAATAACAATGTTATTTATTGAATTATTATTATTACAATAATAATAACAGTATTGTTATTATCAGTATTTATTTATTTATTTATTTATTTTTTTTTTTTTTTTTTAAACATGGACAACTTTGTTCGTTTTCTGGAGACAGAACTGCTATAAAATATTTCAGCACTGTTTTAATGTGTCTGAGCCCCAGAAGGACTAAAACTCTCATTAACATTAAAGACGTCAGTCAGCGCCAACAACCAATGAGCTGCTCAGCTCGCCAGCCAATCGGCGCCTTCCTGGCTGGATGTCGTCATAATCAGACACGTCACGGCAGTTCTTAAGAGATGGGAACAGACGGTTTCTCCATTATCGTGTTTTCTGTGGAAGAAGCAACAGGTCAGTCTAACACCCTCCTCTCATCCTTTGCACTTGTATTAGTAGGGAAACAATCTAGAGTTCAGTAGCTGTGTGAAGTAAGCACAGTTAGTTTATTGAAATGTATATTCATATTTATACAAATATTTAATTCAAATTAATTTCAGATACAATTAATTTTATTATCTGAGGCAGTGAAGGTGAATCTACTTGCAGCCACCGCTCAAACAGCTTAAGTCCTGCCTTCTCACCACCACTATTCACTATTCACTATTCACCACTATATCTACTTGTACCTGTATCTACTTGCAGCCATTAGTCAAACTACATCCCACCACAGCCATTTTGATTAATATGATTTTATTTCATTTATGTATTTATTATAATTTTATTGTAAGGTGCTAAACGTAAAACCAACCCATTGTGTCTTGTTCTCTTTTTCTGTAAACCAAGTGGCTGCATGCGTAGACAGAACTAGTAGCTGTAAATTGGTCTGTAAGACACTGGATTTGCTAATTTATGGTTTTCTCAAACAGTGCTTGAAGATATTGAGTAAAAAATGAGACGAAGAGAGAGCAGCAGTTCAACAGCTGTAAAGGACATGAAGCAGGAGAGAGAGCTGCAACATTCACCCAGTCCCACAACCTGTGGGTGCTGGAACTTTGGCTTCCCTAGATTCACCCTCTTCCGTAGAAGGGTTAGAGTCCATGACAGCCATAGAGAGGATGAGCAGCTCCACCAGCTTCAGGAAGAGACTAAGGAGAAAAAGAGAGAATCTGAGAAGAAGGAGATAAAGGATAAAAACGAGAAGAAAGAGAAAAAAGGGAAAAGAAATAAGAAAGAGAAGAAGAAGGAGAAAAGGGACAAGAAGGAGAAGGAGAAGAAGCAGAAGGAGAGAGTGGACAAAGAACAGATGTCCACTAAAAAGGTAAGAAACATGAGGTCACTCATCACACACTATTACTGGATATAGAGCTGCGTAATAGGGCTTCAGCATGATTGGAGCTGGGCTAGTTTTTCAGAGGAGATTCTGGGACATCATCTGTCAGGGGCTTTCTTCAAATTTTCACAGAGAGCCCAAACATACATGTCAACAATGCCCTAATGGTGGCAAACCTATTTACTGCCACATGGCTGTAAAAAACTGGAGACACTGCAGATTTACACTGGATTAAAATCTGTCTCTGGATTTTTACAGATCACTTCAAAATTCATGCTGTTTTTGATTCGTTTTTACAGGAGTGTAAGACGGAGGGTGGCAGAGAGCACCCCTGTGAGGAGCCAATTCAGTGGGAGAAAGAGATCAGGGAATTGGAAGAGTTAGTGAGACGGTTAGACTTGGAGCTTAAGGAATTTCTGGACAGAGAGCAAGAGCTAAAAAGACAGGTGGAGGAAATAATGGCAGAGAGAGATACACAGAGAGAGAAGGAGAGGAAAAACAAGGAGGAGATGAAGCAGAAGGAAGAAGAGCTGCTTCAGGAAATAGCGACGCTGAGAGAGGAAGAGTGTCGGAGCGAGAGAAGAGAGAGCCAGGAGGCAAGTCTGCCTGTTTCTCCAGACAAAGGAGCCTTGCTCAGTGTCCAAGAGCAGGCCACAGCGTCCACTGCCTTCCTAAGTGACCCCACCACACATACTGTTACAGAGGACAATGTGGGGGAAAAGTGCCCTATCCCTGAGAAAGACAGCCCACAGACCTCAGATACCCCAACTCAAACAGCTGAGGTGGAAGTTGGCCATGATGGTGGGACAGCAGTGACCATCGAGGTGGAGACGCCACAGGTAAGCTTCAGGAGAACATACCTGTCTGGGTTAACACAGTGTGCTGAACTTATTTAGCCCCTGTCAAGGCAGCATCATGCAGTGATGCTCTGTATGTACTTACTCTAAAATGTTTGTCTCTGGTTTGCAGCTCCTTGAAAGCAGATCCTCATCTCTCCATGTTCCACATGAGGAAGAAGAACAGGAGAAGGAGGAGGAGAAGAAAGCCGTCCCATCTCATCCATTGGTGCCCCTTGGAAATCCGGTTCGTCTTCTTCACTTTAAAAGCAAATACGTTACTTTAGCCAATATCCCTTCCTTCTACACCTAGACTGTGTAATTCGTTCTCCATATGGGGAAATGGTTTATAATGTAAAGTAATCTCAGTGGTGAATGTTTAAATCAGTGATGCTAATACTTGTCTTTTGCTTATTCCTTTAACAGGCAGGGGTGTTGACAGTGACCCTCAAAAGCTGCAGCAACATCCCTAAATTTGGTATCCTTTAAGTGTAAGACGGTCTCAGTGTTGCAAGTCTAGTGTTTGGGTTTGTGATTGTATTGCTATCAGTCGGTGTTGTCTGTGTAGATAAGAGCTGATTCTGCTTCAACTGTTTTCCTGAGCTTTGCGCCAGCTTGTTTAAAGAGAGGCACCTGTGGGACTGTGAGGGTCACTTTTGGGAAACTGGTGAGGAACACAAAGCTGCAGCCCTTCACGGACCCCATGTTGATCAACGAGAAAATGCACATCTCTGTCCAGGTTAGTATTACTTTTCAGTGTGTTTGTCTTGGTGCACAGCAGACAATTGGTAGAATATGACGTAGACCAAACAGCACATGCATCAAGCCTACCTTACTTCTGTTTACATCTGCCATTTTGATGTCGAATATATTAGCGTGAACGCTAAGTTAACTAGAACAAAGGAACTGAATCTTAGGCTCCGTCCACAAACATCTACATATATATATTTTTTTGTCTTCGTTTTCTCCTCCCGTCCACATGAAAACACAGATGGCACTACCTTTTAGATTTCCACATATGAATAAATGTAAATACCGGTCTATTACAAATATATAAAGCTCTACTTATTTTTAGAATCTGTAATTTTGTGACTTGTATAGTCCACTACTCTAGGGACTAATGTGTCATTTGGGTTTGTTTTCTTCCTTCTTCGTAGTGTTTTGTTGTCTCACTTTATGAGGTACTATCACTGCGTACGTTCGTCTCTGTGTGACTGGAAATATTTTTATTGTCTTGTCTGCTTGTGTTTGCAGATCACCGACAAAGATGTTCTTGCGGGCGGAGAGTCCAGTTTTCTCAGGGTGGAATTGATCTCTGTTGATCTTCGTACAGGTGCCTCCACACTCCTGGGCAAAGCCACTATTAAGCTGCTGGAAATCCTTAACGTGAGAAACACCTCCTTCACATAGTTTTATAGTTTTTTTATTTATTTTAAAAGCCACTCATTGACACTGATCACAATAATGAGACCGTAATGATTTGTATCGCTTTTTTCTACAGAAATCATCGGTTTCCCACCAGTTTGATCTGAGGCTCAAAGATCAGGTAAAGCTCGCATTTTAACATGTTTGTGCATTTACTGCTTGTCTGAAAGAGAAATAGGTTTGTGACTGATTTCTTTTATTTTCAGAAAATCTGCACAATGGAGGCAGACCTGGTGTTCACGTATGGATTCTTCGGCTATGGATATTCTCACCAGGTTGGTGTTCAGAACAGATGAAGATCATACTAATATGTACATACTGATACAGTGTTGTGGTGATAAAGATCATAATAATAGCGAGTATGTTGTGTTTTCTCTCCCTACAGATCAAGCATGCTGGAAAAACAATGGAAGATCTGGTGCAGAAGTCCTGCTTTCTCCGCTGCCCTCCACCTGAGGAAGAAAGTGATACGGTGACCCCTTCCACACTGCAGCCAGTGGACGTTTCCTCCCTGACACAGCCAGAGACACAGAGCGGCAGTGAGGCCAGCACATCTGGAGACCTAGTGAACTTCTCCATAAGGATGAGAGGCAGGTAAGTGTCACACTTCATCAAGGCTTAAGCTGAGACCAGCATGGATAAGCCACACTGACCTTGGTCTAAGCTTGGGTGAACTATGAATGGTGACTTACAGTTTAGATATTCTCTTAAGCTTTGATGTAGCTTTCATCATTTTATATTTGTGTGTGTTTGCCAGGCTTTCACGACTGCATAAAGCCTTTAAGGAGTTTAGGACCAGACAGGATAGGCTGCAGTTTCTGGAAAATCTGATCCTAAAGAAGAGAAAATAAACTCCAAGGTGAAAGAGAAAGAGAAAGAGCTCCAAGGTGTGGTGAAGTACATGCTTACACTTTTCGAAGTCTGGTGCTTGTGTGGTGTCTTGTTGTGTACTATGTTGAAGGAGTGGTGATATTGAATGTGACAAGGTCAATCTAAATTGGAGGGGAGCAAAGAAGAAAGAGCGCCAGTAAAAATGGAAAGGTCGAAAATACAGGTGGAAGAAACCATCCTGGTCAGGTTGCCATCCCCACCATCCTGACCTGGATGCACCATCTAACCATTCAACCAAATATTGGTGGAATCATTGTGTGGAAGAGAGAAAGAGATGTATGACTGATTTCTTCTATTTTCAGAAGGTCTGCATGTCGGAGGCAGATCAAGTGTTCACTGAATTCCTGAGCTTCGCATATTCTCAGCAGTTTGGTGTTCAGGACCGATGAAGATCATACTGATGTCTACAGAAGTGTTTTGATGTTAAAGGTGATGATTGTAAATGTGTTGCATTTTTTTTCTCCCTAAAGATAAATCATGCCAGAAGAATGATGATCTGCAAAAGCTGATGGCAAAATCGTGTTTTCTCCGCTGCCCTCCACTCAAACTACTGCGACATATCTTCATTCATTTCAATAGTAAGTATAATAATGCTTTTTTATTTTGACCTATAGTTTCAATATGGACAACTGAACAAAAATGTCTGTCTCTGTCTCTCAGTAATGCAGGAGATCTGCTGACATTAGATGACTGCATAGAGAAGAGAGGCTTGGATGAACTTGTTCTGGGTGAACTGTGTGTAGATGCTGGACATTCATTAATACCACATAAAGGTACATACACAGTTTCCAGGTTTAACTCAAAATGTTTATGTGACACTTTTAATTGTAGAAAACCGAACACTCCTTCATTTAAAAAGAACAGCTTTTTATGTGTGTGTGTGTGTGTATGTGTGTGTGTGTGTTTGCAGCATCTTTAAGGACTGGAGGAGTGCGAGACGATGAAAGAAGGAGAGAGGAGATCAGAACAGATGGAAAGCCAGAGGAAAGAGTGAAAAGGGGAAACTTTCAAGATGAGGAAACAACCTGGCCTGGATACCATCCCCACCATCACAGCCCATCTGCACTAAACAATAAAATGTATTTAAAGAAAATCAAGGCAGTGTTTTGCATTTAACTCTCTGTGGAAACGTATCTGGATTGAAGGGTAAACTGTTGAGCAATTTACCACATCAACACTGAGCTAAAAACCTGAAACCATATGAAATACTCCTAGTCCTAATTAATGACTGATAAAATCCCCAAAGTGAAAAGATGACCAGGAGTCAAAGTTTCCAGGTGTAAAGGTATTAAAAGTGAAGGTGCCTCGTTCACGCAAGTACAAACAAAATGGGAATGTCCAGCCATCATACCGCTCAGGAAAGAGACAAGTTCTGTGTCCCAGAGATGAATGTGTGTCACGACCCCCGTTTCTCCATTAAATAGTCGGACACAAGGGCTCGCTTTCCACCGTTTATTCTGAAACAGATTTTATAGTGTGTTAATCTTCTCTTGTCTTAGACAGCTGCACACCACACAAGCTGAACATAAAACAATGAAATAAGAGGTTAATTTATTTATATAATCCTACTTTTCAGCCGAGAGTAAGTTTAGGCTAGCTATTTCGCTATCATGGCTCAGTTAGCTGAAGCACATGTCTGAGCAGTAATTCGATAAAAACAGCATTTATAAGCACAACTGCCCTCTGAAAAAATTACCAGCTGCTCATATAATGAGTTAGAACAATGTTTTAAAGAATTAATAATGGATTCAATTCAATTTAATTATGTATTAATGAGGAACTTCAGCAGCTACACACCGTCCATCTCAGAGCTCTCACTCGTCTGATGGACGCACGGCAGCAGCAGAGGGACATAGTCTGCAGTGATGTCGCTGCAAGAAAAGAAAAGCCCCCTAAAAATAATTGTAACCTTTTATTCTTTTTATAAATACATAAATGACTTTTTACATTTGTCCTGAACCCTTTTTACCAAAAATGGGGTCATTTTGGTGAAACTCAATATTTTATTAACTGTTTTGTTGAACTCTGTTAGATGTGCTTTGGTCTGATGTGCATATCAACCCAAGAACAAAAGCAAAAGACCTTGTAAAGATGCTGTCTGAAGCCGGTGAGAGTGTGTCATTATCCACAGTGAAACGTGTACTGTATCGACTTGGGCTGAAAGACCACTCTGCCAGGAAGAAGCCATTACTCCAAAAGAACCATAAAAAAGACAGATTAATGTTAGCAAATGCACACAGGGACAAAGACCTTAATTTTTGGAGACGAAAAGTTAAACTGTTTGGCCATAATGATCATTGGAAAAAGGGGGAAGCTTGCAAGCCTGAGAACACCATCCCAACTGTGAAACACGGGGGTGGCAGCATCATGTTGTGGGGTTGTTTTGCTGCAGAAAGGGCTGGTGCACTTTTAAAAAAATGGCATCATGAGGAAAGAACATTATGTGGAAATCCTGAAGCAACGTCTCAAAACATCAGCCAGGAAGTTAAAGCTTGGGTGCAAATGGGTCTTTTAAATAGACAATGACCCGAAGCATACTGCCAAACTGGTTACAAAGTGGCTTAAGGATAACAAAGTCAATGTTTTGGAGTGGCCATCACAAAGCCCTATTTAAAATGTATGGGCAAAGCTGAAAAGGCATGTGCGAGCAAGGCGGCCTACAAACATGGCTCAGTTACACCACTTCTGTCAGGAGGAATGGGACAAAATTTCTGCCAACTATTGTGAGAAGCTTGTGGAAGGATATCCAAAATGTTTGACTCAAGTCATACAGTTGAAGGGCAATGGTACCAAATACTAATGAAATGTATTTAAACTTTTGACTTTGAAGAAAGTAATAAAAATTGCCTTAAAAATTCCCCCTCTCATTCAATCATTTTGGTCATCCTAATTGACCTAAAATGGGTAAAGTTTATCCTGATTTCGTGTCAGACAGCGAGAAAAAAATGCTTATGTGTCTTTTTATATTGTGTATGTAAACTTCTGGTTTCAACTGTATATAAAGAAACAAGTGAGAAAAAAGATCAAATTGGAGTAAAACGATCTGAACAGGTCAACACATTCACTGTATTAAAATCATAAAAATCATTGCCCTATGCAATAGGCCCTTCCTGATAGTGCACTGTCAATGTGTCCAGGTGTCTTTTATGTGATGACACAAGTTTACAGGGAGTTCATCACATTTATCATGAAACGCATCAATGGAGCAGCCCATGATTTCTAACATGTCTTTCGAGATCTTCTGAAAGTTTGCATGGAAGTATGGCTGAATGTTTTCAACTTGATGTCCACTGTTTCTGTTAACTGCCATTTCAATTTCTTAATTGATAAAAGGGTTACCTAAGACACTTTGCTACCTCCTTGCTTAGAGGAGCCCATGGTTGAGGACATGCTCTTTCGCAATGTCTTGTGGTGTGTTGTGCTTAAACTGAAATTTGTGGGTTCAAATTCATAATTGTATCTGCACATTTAGTATCAATAGCTCATATTTCTCACATCCACCATGTGCTCCCCTCTCAGTCTTCGATTTCATGATTATTACATAAACAAATGTCATAATTTAAATAATTCCTTTAAGAAATCACAGGCCATCGTAGGAATGATGGTAATGTTGGGAATGGTCACATATTGTTCAAAAATATGTAAAAGTTGGTAACTTTATGTAAAAATTTATTGTCTAGCCCTCCTGTTGTAATAATTTCATGTTAACTAGTTTTGTGGTCCTAGTAAAAAAATAAATAAATAAAAAAATAAAAACCCAATTACAGCTAATAATAAATCTATAGTAATACATATATTATCACCTAATGTTCTGATCAATCTTTAATCAACTTAAGTTCCTGTGAACATAAAGTCTTGTTAAAGTTCTTGTGTGGACAAAGTCATGGACATTTTCAGAGAGAAATCTGGAACACAATAGGAGGATTGAGTTATTATTAATTAAACTCACATTTTGATTTTTTTTCATGAATTTATCACTTTTTAAGTGTTCGGTTGGAGCAAAGAAGTTTGGAGGACTTGGATGGGGACAAGGTCAAAGTAGCAAAATATTGATCTTAAATTATAATGATTTGGTCCATCATTTTTGGAGGTGCAGTACATCACTTATCGCATACCCAAGATATTTATTTCATAAAAAGGTTTTCTAACATTAATTTAACCCATTATTAAACTAGAGACCTCTATTTCCTCAGTCAAATACAAGACCTCTGACAAACAAAGTGTCTTTAGAAGGTTTTAAGCATGATTTTATATTCTACTATTTAAACCAAAAGGACCGAATTTGTTCCTTTCTCAAAATGATTCGGTTTTAATAAATGATCCAGTTCTTTTCAGTGCAGTTTCTCTTCCTGCTCTCAAGCTGTTTCCTCCCACCCAGAATCTCTGGACTGTGCTGCCCTCTTGTGGGTGTTGTTCTAAATGCCTGGACAATGGTAGTGTAAACGACTCTTCAGCACTTCTCCAAAGTGATCAAGACTACAACAGCGTTAACGGCCTTATTCTAATCACATCTAATCAGATGATTCTTTTTGTTCAAATCAGATGAACAAACTCGGACAGAGGAGTTGTAATGAGGAGCAAGTTGATAATGTCTTCCGGTTTGTTCAGACGCTAGAGGGCGCTTCAGAGCGAGTCCAAAAAAAGAACAGTTTCAAATGGAGCCACCGTTTAAAATCCTACTTTGATTATTATAATTATTATTATTATTGATAATAAAAATAATAATCCTGTTCTTAATTGTGTTTCTATTATTATTATTTGTATTATTATTAATATTATGACAATAATAATAACAGTATTATTATTGTTATTAATATATTATTGATAATAAAAATACAAATCATGTTATTAATTGTATTTTTTATTTTTATTATGTATATATTATATTTCATGTTATTATTATTTTTTATGACAATAATAACATTATTTTTATTTTTTTTTATTTTTTATTTTGTTTTGTTTTAATACAGACAACTTTGTTCGTTTTCTGGAGACAGAACTGCTATAAAATATTTCAGCACTGTTTTAATGTGTCTGAGCCCCAGAAGGACTAAAACTCTCATTAACATTAAAGACGTCAGTCAGCGCCAACAACCAATGAGCTACTCAGCTCGCCAGCCAATCGGCGCCTTCCTGGCTGGATGTCGTCATAATCAGACACGTCACGGCAGTTCTTAAGAGATGGGAACAGGCGGTTTCTCCATTATCGTGTTTTCTGTGGAAGAAGCAACAGGTCAGTCTAACACCCTCCTCTCATCCTTTGCACTTGTATTAGTAGGGAAACAATCTAGAGTTCAGTAGCTGTGTGAAGTAAGCACAGTTAGTTTATTGAAATGTATATTCATATTTATACAAATATTTAATTCAAATTAATTTTAGATACAGTTAATTTTATTATCTGAGGCAGTGAAGGTGAATCTACTTGCAGCCACCGCTCAAACAGCTTAAGTCCCGCCTTCTCACCACCACTATTCATCTACTTGTACCTGCATCTACTTGCAGCCATTGGTCAAACTACATCCCACCACAGCCAATTTGATTAATATGATTTTATTTAATTTATGTATTTATTATAATTTTATTGTAAGGTGGTAAAAGTAAAGCCCACCCATGTGTGAAAAACTAAATATGGTCATCCTGCCTTAGTTCATCAAGTCGGACAGTGCTAATTCCTGCTAGCGACCCATCTGTTTCCAAGTGGCTGCATGCGTAGACAGAACTAGTAGCTGTAAATTGGTCTGTAAGACACTGGATTTGCTCATTTATGGTTTTCTCAAACAGTGCTTGAAGATATCGAGTAAAAAATGAGACGAAGAGAGAGCAGCAGTTCAACAGCTGTAAAGGACATGAAGCAGGAGAGAGAGCTGCAACATTCACCCAGTTCCACAACCTGTGGGTGCTGGAACTTTGGCTTCCCTAGATTCACCCTCTTCCGTAGAAGGGTTAGAGTCCATGACAGCCATAGAGAGGATGAGCAGCTCCACCAGCTTCAGGAACAGACTAAGGAGAAAAAGAGAGAATCTGAGAAGAAGGAGATAAAGGATAAAAAGGAGAAGAAAGAGAAAAAAGAAAAAAGGAATAAGAAAGAGAAGAAGAAGGAGAAAAGGGACAAGAAGGAGAAGAAGCAGAAGGAGAGAGTGGACAAAGAACAGATGTCCACTAAGAAGGTAAGAAACATGAGGTCACTCATCACACACTATTACTGGATATAGAGGTGCGTAATAGGGCTTCAGCACGATTGGAGTCAGAGGCTAGTCAGAGGAGATTCTGGGACATCATCTGTCAGGGGCTTTCTTCAAATTTTCACAGAGAGCCCAAACATACATGTCAAAATTGCCCAAATGCGCAAACCTATTTACTGCCACATGGCTGTGTCTGGTAGCAGCTTTAGCAGTTCAGCCAGTAACAGATCATTCACCCTGCAGTTATTACACAAGCAAAAACTGGAGACACTGCAGATTTACACTGGATTAAAATCTCTCTGGATTTTTACAGATCACTTTAAAATTCATGCTGTTTTTGGTTCGTTTTTACAGGAGTGTAAGACGGAGGGTGGCAGAGAGCACCCCTGTGAGGAGCCAATTCAGTGGGAGAAAGAGATCAGGGATTTGGAAGAGTCGGTGAGACGGTTAGACTTGGAGCTTAAGGAATTTCTGGACAGAGAGCAAGAGCTAAAAAGACAGGTGGAGGAAATAATGGCAGAGAGAGATACACAGAGAGAGAAGGAGAGGAAAAACAAGGAGGAGATGAAGCAGAAGGAAGAAGAGCTGCTTCAGGAAATAGAGACGCTGAGAGAGGAAGAGTGTCAGAGCGAGAGAAGAGAGAGCCAGGAGGCAAGTCTGCCTGTTTCTCCAGACAAAGGAGCCTTGCTCAGTGTCCAAGAGCAGGCCACAGCGTCCACTGCCTTCCTAAGTGACCCTACTACACATACTGTTACAGAGGACAGTGTGGGGGAAAAGTGCACTATCCCTGAGAAAGACAGCCCACAGACCTCAGATACCCCAACTCAAACAGCTGAGGTGGAAGTTGGCCATGATGGTGGGACAGCAGTGACCATCGAGGTGGAGACGCCACAGGTAAGCTTCAGGAGAACATACCCGTCTGGGTTAACACAGTGTGCTGAACTTATTTGGCCCCTGTCAAGACAGCATCATGCAGTGATGCTCTGTATGTACTTACTCTAAAATGTTTGTCTTTGGTTTGCAGCTCCTTGAAAGCAGATCCTCATCTCTCCATGTTCCACATGAGGAAGAAGAACAGGAGAAGGAGGAGGAGAAGAAAGCCGTCCCATCTCATCCATTGGTGCCCCTTGGAAATCCGGTTCGTCTTCTTCACTTTAAAAGCAAATACGTTACTTTAGCCAATATCCCTTCCTTCTACACCTAGACTGTGTAATTCGTTCTCCATATGGGGAAATGGTTTATAGTGTAAAGTCATCTCAGTGGTGAATGTTTAAATCAGTGATGCTAATACTTGTCTTTTGCTTATTCCTTTAACAGGCAGGGGTGTTGACAGTGACCCTCAAAAGCTGCAGCAACATCCCTAAATTTGGTATCCTTTAAGTGTAAGACTGTCTCAGTGTTGCAAGTCTAGTGTTTGGGTTTGTGATTGTATTGCTATCAGTCTGTGTTGTCTGTGTAGATAAGAGCTGATTCTGCTTCAACTGTTTTCCTGAGCTGTGCGCCAGCTTGTTTAAAGAGAGGCACCTGTGGGACTGTGAGGGTCACTTTTGGGAAACTGGTGAGGAACACAAAGCTGCAGCCCTTCACGGACCCCATGTTGATCAACGAGAAAATGCACATCTCTGTCCAGGTTAGTATTAGTTTTCAGTGTGTTTGTCTTGGTGCACAGCAGACAATTGATAGAATATGACGTAGACCAAACAGCACATGCATCAAGCCTACCTTACTTCTGTTTACATCTGCCATTTTGATGTCGAATATATTAGCGTGAACACTAAGTTAACTAGAACAAAGGAACTGAATCTTAGGCTCCGTCCACAAACATCTACATATATATATTTCTTTGTCTTCGTTTTCTCCTCCCGTCCACACGAAAACACAGATGGCACTACCTTTTAGATTTCCACATATGAATAAATGTAAATACCGGTCTATTATAAATATATAAAGCTCTACTTATTTTTAGAATCTGTAATTTTGTGACTTGTATAGTCCACTACTCTAGGGACTAATGTGTCATTTTGGTTTGTTTTCTTCCTTCTTCGTAGTGTTTCGTTGTCTCACTTTATGAGGTACTATCACTGCGTACGTTCGTCTCTGTGTGACTGGAAATATTTTTATTGTCTTGTCTGCTTGTGTTTGCAGATCACCGACAAAGATGTTTCTGGGGGCGAAGAGTCCAGTTTTCTCAGGGTGGAATTGATCTCTGTTGATCTTCGTACAGGTGCCTCCACACTCCTGGGCAAAGCCACTATTAAGCTGCTGGAAATCCTTAACGTGAGAAACACCTCCTTCACATAGTTTTATAGTTTTAATTTATTTTAAAAGCCACTCATTGTCACTGATCACAATAATGAGACCGTAATGATTTGTATCGCTTTTTTCTACAGAAATCATCGGTTTCCCACCAGTTTGATCTGAGGCTCAAAGATCAGGTAAAGCTCGCATTTTAACATGTTTGTGCATTTACTGCTTGTCTGAAAGAGAAATAGGTTTGTGACTGATTGTTTTTATTTTCAGAAAATCTGCACAGTGGAGGCAGACCTGGTGTTCACGTATGGATTCTTCGGCTATGGATATTCTCACCAGGTTGGTGTTCAGAACAGATGAAGATCATACCAATATGTACATACTGATACAGTGTTGTGGTGATAAAGATCATAATAATAGCGAGTATGTTGTGTTTTCTCTCCCTACAGATCAAGCATGCTGGAAAAACAATGGAAGATCTGGTGCAGAAGTCCTGCTTTCTCCGCTGCCCTCCACCTGAGGAAGAGAATCATACGGTGACCCCTTCCACACTGCCGCCAGTGGACGTTTCCTCCCTGACACAGCCAGAGACACAGAGCGGCAGTGAGGCCAGGACATCTGGAGACCTAGTGAACTTCTCCATAAGGATGAGAGGCAGGTAAGTGTCACACTTCATCAAGGCTTAAGCTGAGACCAGCATGGATAAGCCACACTGACCTTGGTCTAAGCTTGGGTGAACTATGAATGGTGACTTACAGTTTAGATATTCTCTTAAGCTTTGATGTAGCTTTCATCATTTTATATTTTTGTGTGTTTGCCAGGCTTTCACGACTGCATAAAGCCTTTAAGGAGTTTAGGACCAGACAGGATAGGCTGCAGTTCCTGGAAAATCTGATCCTAAAGAAGAGAAAATAAACTCCAAGGTGAAAGAGAAAGAGCTTCAAGGTGTGGTGATGTACATGCTTACACTTTTCGAAGTCTGGTGCTTGTGTGGTGTCTTGTTGTGTACTATGTTGAAGGAGTGGTGATATTGAATGTGACAAGGTCAATCTAAATTGGAGGGGAGCGGAGAAGAAAGAGCGCCAGTAAAAATGGAAAGGCTGAAAATACAGGTGGAAGAAACCATCCTGGTCAGGTTGCCATCCCCACCATCCTGACCTGGATGCACCATCTAACCATTCAACCAAATATTGGTGGAATCATTGTGTGGAAGAGAGAAAGAGATGTATGACTGATTTCTTCTATTTTCAGAAGGTCTGCATGTCGGAGGCAGATCAAGTGTTCACAGATGAATTCCTGAGCTTCGCATATTCTCAGCAGTTTGGTGTTCAGGACCGATGAAGATCATACTGATGTCTATAGAAGTGTTTTGATGTTAAAGATGATGATTGTAAATGTGTTGCATTTTTTTCTCCCTACAGATACATCATGCCAGAAGAATGATGATCTGCAAAAGCTGATGGCAAAATCGTGTTTTCTCCGCTGCCCTCCACTCAAACTACTGCGACATATCTTCATTCATTTCAATAGTAAGTATAATAATGCTTTTTTATTTTTTACCTATAGTTTCAATATGGACAACTGAACAAAAATGTCTGTCTCTGTCTCTCGGTAATGTAGGAGATCTGCTGACATTAGATGACTGCATAGAGAAGAGAGGCTTGGGTGAACTTGGTCTAGGCTTGGGTGAACTGTGTGTAGATGCTGGACATTCATTAATACCACATAAAGGTACATACACAGTTTCCAGGTTTAACTCAAAATGTTTATGTGACACTTTTAATTGTAGAAAACTGAACACTCCTTCATTTAAAAAGAACAGCAGTTTGCAGCATCTTTAAGGATTGGAGGAGTGCGAGACGATGAAAGAAGGAGAGAGGAGATCAGAACAGATGGAAAGCCAGAGGAAAGAGTGAAAAGGGGAAACTTTCAAGATGTCTAAACAATAAAATGTATTTTAAAGAAAATCAAGGCAGTGTTTTGCATTCAACTCTCTGTGGAAACGTATCTGAATTGAAGGGTAAACTGTTGAGCAATTTACCACATCAACACTGAGCTAAAAACCTGAAACCATATGAAATACTCCTAGTCCTAATTAATGACTGATAAAATCCCCAAAGTGAAAAGATGACCAGGAGTCAAAGTTTCCAGATGTAAAGGTATTAAAAGGGAAGGTGCCTCGTTCACGCAACTACAAACAAAATGGGAATGTCCAGCCATCATACCGCTCAGGAAAGAGACAAGTTCTGTGTCCCAGAGATGAATGTGTGTCACGACCCCCGTTTCTCCATCAAATAGTCGGACACAAGGGCTCGCTTTCCACCGTTTATTCTGAAACAGATTTTATAGTGTGTTAATCTTCTCTTGTCTTAGACAGCTGCACACCACACAAGCTGAACATTAAAAAAATGAAATAAGAGGTTAATTTATTTATATAATCCTACTTTTCAGTCGAGAGTAAGTTTAGGCTAGCTATTTCGCTATCATGGCTCAGTTAGCTGAAGCACATGTCTGAGCAGTAATTCGATAAAAACAGCATTTATAAGCACAACTGCCGTCTGAAAAAATTACCAGCTGCTCATATAATGAGTTAGAACAATGTTTTAAAGAATGAATAATGGATTCAATTCAATTCAATTATGTATTAATGAGGAACTTCAGCAGCTACACACCGTCCATCTCAGAGCTCTCACTCGTCTGATGGACGCACGGCAGCAGCAGAGGGACATAGTCTGCAGTGATGTCGCTGCAAGAAAAGAAAAGCCCCCTAAAAATAATTGTAACCTTTAATTTTTTTATAAAGACATAAATGACTTTTTACATTTGTCCTGAACCCTTTTTACCAAAAATGGGGTCATTTTGGTGAAACTCAATATTTTATTAACTGTTTTGTTGAACTCTGTTAGATGTGCTTTGGTCTGATGTGCATATCAACCCAAGAACAAAAGCAAAAGACCTTGTAAAGATGCTGTCTGAAGCCGGTGAGAGTGTGTCATTATCCACAGTGAAACGTGTACTGTATCGACTTGGGCTGAAAGACCACTCTGCCAGGAAGAAGCCATTACTCCAAAAGAACCATAAAAAAGACAGATTAATTTTAGCAAATGCACACAGGGACAAAGACCTTAATTTTTGGAGACGAAAAGTTAAACTGTTTGGCCATAATGATCATTGGAAAAAGGGGGAAGCTTGCAAGCCTGAGAACACCATCCCAACTGTGAAACACGGGGGTGGCAGCATCATGTTGTGGGGTTGTTTTGCTGCAGAAGGGGCTGGTGCACTTTTTAAAAAATGGCATCATGAGGAAAGAACATTATGTGGAAATCCTGAAGCAACGTCTCAAAACATCAGCCAGGAAGTTAAAGCTTGGGTGCAAATGGGTCTTTTAAATAGACAATGACCCAAAGCATACTGCCAAACTGGTTACAAAGTGGCTTAAGGATAACAAAGTCAATGTTTTGGAGTGGCCATCACAAAGCCCTATTTAAAATGTATGGGCAAAGCTGAAAAGGCATGTGCGAGCAAGGCGGCCTACAAACATGGCTCAGTTACACCACTTCTGTCAGGAGGAATGGGCCAAAATTTCTGCCAACTATTGTGAGAAGCTTGTGGAAGGATATCCAAAATGTTTAACTCAAGTCATACAGTTGAAGGGCAATGGTACCAAATACTAATGAAATGTATTTAAACTTTTGACTTTGAAGAAAATAATAAAAATTGCCTTAAAAATTCCCCCTCTCATTCAATCATTTTGGTCATCCTAATTGACCTAAAACGGGTAAAGTTTATCCTGATTTCGTGTCAGACAGCAAGAAAAAAATGCTCATGTGTCTTTTTATATTGTGTATGTAAACTTCTGGTTTCAACTGTATATAAAGAAACAAGTGAGAAAAAAGATCAAATTGGAGTAAAACGATCTGAACAGGTCAACACATTCACTGTATTAAAATCATAAAAATCATTGCCCTATGCAATAGGCCCTTCCTGATAGTGCACTGTCAATGTGACCAGGTGTCTTTTATGTGATGACACAAGTTTACAGGGAGTTCATCACATTTATCATGAAACGCATCAATGGAGCAGCCCATGATTTCTAACATGTCTTTCGAGATCTTCTGAAAGTTTGCATGGAAGTATGGCTGAATGTTTTCAACTTGATGTCCACTGTTTCTGTTAACTGCCATTTCAATTTCTTAATTGATAAAATGGTTACCTAAGACACTTTGCTACCTCCTTGCTTAGAGGAGCCCATGGTTGAGGACATGCTCTTTCGCAATGTCTTGTGGTGTGTTGTGCTTAAACTGAAATTTGTGGGTTCAAATTCATAATTGTATCTGCACATTTAGTATCAATAGCTCATATTTCTCACATCCACCATGTGCTCCCCTCTCAGTCTTCGATTTCATGATTATTATATAAACAAATGTCATAATTTAAATAATTCCTTTAAGAAATCACAGGCCATCGTAGGAATGATGGTAATGTTGGGAATGGTCATATATTGTTCAAAAATATGTAAAAGTTGGACATTTATTGTCTAGCCCTCCTGTTGTAATAATTTCATGTTAACTAGTTTTGTGGTCCTAGTAAAAAAAAAAAAAAACCAAAACAAAAAAACCCACCCAATTACAGCTAATAATAAATCTATAGTAATACATATATTATCACCTAATGTTCTGATCAATCTTTAATCAACTTAAGTTCCTGTGAACATGAAGTCTTGTTAAAGTTCTTGTGTGGACAAAGTCATGGACATTTACAGAGAGAAATCTGGAACACAATAGGAGGATTGAGTTATTATTAATTAAACTCACATTTTGATTTTTTTCATGAATTTATCACTTTTTAAGTGTTCGGTTGGAGCAAAGAAGTTTGGAGGACTTGGATGGGGACAAGGTCAAAGTAGCAAAATATTGATCTTAAATTATAATGATTTGGTACATCACTTATTGCATACCCAAGATATTTATTTCATAAAAAGGTTTTCTAACATTAATTTAACCCATTATTAAACTAGAGACCTCTATTTCCTCAGTCAAATATAAGACCTCTGACAAACAAAGTGTCTTTAGAAGGTTTTAAGCATGATTTTATATTCTACTATTTAAACCAAAAGGACCGAATTTGTTCCTTTCTCAAAATGATTCGGTTTTAATAAATGATCCAGTTCTTTTCAGTGCAGTTTCTCTTCCTGCTCTCAAACTGTTTCCTCCCACCCAGAATCTCTGGACTGTGCTGCCCTCTTGTGGGTGTTGTTCTAAATGCCTGGACAATGGTAGTGTAAACGACTCTTCAGCACTTCTCCAAAGTGATCAAGACTACAACAGCGTTAACGGCCTTATTCTAATCACATCTAATCAGATGATTCTTTTTGTTCAAATCAGATGAACAAACTCGGACAGAGAAGTTGTAATGAGGAGCAAGTTGATAATGTCTTCCGGTTTGTTCAGACGCTAGAGGGCGCTTCAGAGCGAGTCCAAAAAAAGAACAGTTTCAAATGGAGCCACCGTTTAAAATCCTACTTTGATTATTATAATTATTATTATTGATAATAAAAATAATAATCCTGTTCTTAATTGTGTTTCTATTATTATTATTTGTATTATTATTAATATTATGACAATAATAATAACAGCATTATTATTGTTATTAATATATTATTGATAATAAAAATACAAATCATGTTATTTATTGTATTTTTTATTTTTATTATGTATATATTATATTTCATGTTATTATTATTTTTTATGACAATAATAACATTATTTTTATTTTATTTTATTTTTTTATTTTGTTTTGTTTTAATACAGACAACTTTGTTCGTTTTCTGGAGACAGAACTGCTATAAAATATTTCAGCACTGTTTTAATGTGTCTGAGCCCCAGAAGGACTAAAACTCTCATTAACATTAAAGACGTCAGTCAGCGCCTACAACCAATGAGCTGCTCAGCTCGCCAGCCAATCGGCGCCTTCCTGGCTGGATGTCGTCATAATCAGACACGTCACGGCAGTTCTTAAGAGATGGGAACAGGCGGTTTCTCCATTATCGTGTTTTCTGTGGAAGAAGCAACAGGTCAGTCTAACACCCTCCTCTCATCCTGTGCACTTGTATTAGTAGGGAAACAATCTAGAGTTCAGTAGCTGTGTGAAGTAAGCACAGTTAGTTTATAGAAATGTATATTCATATTTATACAAATATTTAATTCAAATTAATTTCAGATACAGTTAATTTTATTATCTGAGGCAGTGAAGGTGAATCTACTTGCAGCCACCGCTCAAACAGCTTAAGTCCCGCCTTCTCACCACCACTATTGATCTACTTGTACCTGCATCTACTTGCAGCCATTGGTCAAACTACATCCCACCACAGACAATTTGATTAATATGATTTTATTTAATTTATGTATTTATTATAATTTTATTGTAAGGTGGTAAAAGTAAAGCCCACCCATGTGTGAAAAACTAAATATGGTCACCCTGCCTTAGTTCATCAAGTCAGACAGTGCTAATTCCTGCTAGCGACCCATCTGTTTCCAAGTGGCTGCATGCGTAGACAGAACTAGTAGCTGTAAATTGGTCTGTAAGACACTGGATTTGCTAATTTATGGTTTTCTCAAACAGTGCTTGAAGATATCGAGTAAAAAATGAGACGAAGAGAGAGCAGCAGTTCAACAGCTGTAAAGGACATGAAGCAGGAGAGAGAGCTGCAACATTCACCCAGTTCCACAACCTGTGGGTGCTGGAACTTTGGCTTCCCTAGATTCACCTTCTTCCGTAGAAGGGTTAGAGTCCATGACAGCCATAGAGAGGATGAGCAGCTCCACCAGCTTCAGGAACAGACTAAGGAGACAAAGAGAGAATCTGAGAAGAAGGAGATAAAGGATAAAAAGGAGAAGAAAGAGAAAAAAGAAAAAAGGAATAAGAAAGAGAAGAAGAAGGAGAAAAGGGACAAGAAGGAGAAGAAGCAGAAGGAGAGAGTGGACAAAGAACAGATGTCCACTAAGAAGGTAAGAAACATGAGGTCACTCATCACACACTATTATTGGATATAGAGCTGCATAATAGGGCTTCAGCACGATTGGAGTCAGAGGCTAGTCAGAGGAGATTCTGGGACATCATCTGTCAGGGGCTTTCTTCAAATTTTCACAGAGAGCCCAAACATACATGTCAAAATTGCCCAAATGCGCAAACCTATTTACTGCCACATGGCTGTGTCTGGTAGCAGCTTTAGCAGTTCAGCCAGTAACAGATCATTCACCCTGCAGTTATTACACAAGCAAAAACTGGAGACACTGCAAATTTACACTGGATTAAAATCTCTCTGGATTTTTACAGATCACTTCAAAATTCATGCTGTTTTTGGTTCGTTTTTACAGGAGTGTAAAACGGAGGGTGGCAGAGAGCACCCCTGTGAGGAGCCAATTCAGTGGGAGAAAGAGATCAGGGATTTGGAAGAGTCGGTGAGACGGTTAGACTTGGAGCTTAAGGAATTTCTGGACAGAGAGCAAGAGCTTATAAGACAGGTGGAGGAAATAATGGCAGAGAGAGATACACAGAGAGAGAAGGAGAGGAAAAACAAGGAGGAGATGAAGCAGAAGGAAGAAGAGCTGCTTCAGGAAATAGCGACGCTGAGAGAGGAAGAGTGTCAGAGCGAGAGAAGAGAGAGCCAGGAGGCAAGTCTGCCTGTTTCTCCAGACAAAGGAGCCTTGCTCAGTGTCCAAGAGCAGGCCACAGCGTCCACTGCCTTCCTAAGTGACCCCACCACACATACTGTTACAGAGGACAGTGTGGGGGAAAAGTGCACTATCCCTGAGGACGACAGCCCACAGACGTCAGATACCCCAACTCAAACAGCTGAGGTGGAAGTTGGCCATGATGGTGGGACAGCAGTGACCATCGAGGTGGAGATGCCACAGGTAAGCTTCAGGAGAACATACCCGTCTGGGTTAACACAGTGTGCTGAACTTATTTAGCCCCTGTCAAGGCAGCATCATGCAGTGATGCTCTGTATGTACTTACTCTAAAATTTTTGTCTCTGGTTTGCAGCTCCTTGAAAGCAGATCCTCATCTCTCCATGTTCCACATGAGGAAGAAGAACAGGAGAAGGAGGAGGAGAAGAAAGCCGTCCCATCTCATCCATTGGTGCCCCTTGGAAATCCGGTTCGTCTTCTTCACTTTAAAAGCAAATACGTTACTTTAGCCAATATCCCTTCCTTCTACACCTAGACTGTGTAATTCGTTCTCCATATGGGGAAATGGTTTATAGTGTAAAGTCATTTCAGTGGTGAATGTTTAAATCAGTGATGCTAATACTTGTCTTTTGCTTATTCCTTTAACAGGCAGGGGTGTTGACAGTGACCCTCAAAAGCTGCAGCAACATCCCTAAATTTGGTATCCTTTAAGTGTAAGACTGTCTCAGTGTTGCAAGTCTAGTGTTTGGGTTTGTGATTGTATTGCTATCAGTCTGTGTTGTCTGTGTAGATAAGAGCTGATTCTGCTTCAACTGTTTTCCTGAGCTGTGCGCCAGCTTGTTTAAAGAGAGGCACCTGTGGGACTGTGAGGGTCACTTTTGGGAAACTGGTGAGGAACACAAAGCTGCAGCCCTTCACGGACCCCATGTTGATCAACGAGAAAATGCACATCTCTGTCCAGGTTAGTATTACTTTTCAGTGTGTTTGTCTTGGTGCACAGCAGACAATTGGTAGAATATGACGTAGACCAAACAGCACATGCATCAAGCCTACCTTACTTCTGTTTACATCTGCCATTTTGATGTCGAATATATTAGTGTGAACGCTAAGTTAACTAGAACAAAGGAACTGAATCTTAGGCCCCGTCCACAAACATCTACATATATATATATTTTTGTCTTCGTTTTCTCCTCCCGTCCACACGAAAACACAGGTGGCACTACCTTTTAGATTTCCACATATGAATAAATGTAAATACCGGTCTATTACAAATATATAAAGCTCTACTTATTTTTAGAATCTGTAATTTTGTGACTTGTATAGTCCACTACTCTAGGGACTAATGTGTCATTTGGGTTTGTTTTCTTCCTTCTTCGTAGTGTTTCGTTGTCTCACTTTATGAGGTACTATCACTGCGTACGTTCGTCTCTGTGTGACTGGAAATATTTTTATTGTCTTGTCTGCTTGTGTTTGCAGATCACCGACAAAGATGTTCTTGGGGGTGAAGAGTCCAGTTTTCTCAGGGTGGAATTGATCTCTGTTGATCTTCGTACAGGTGCCTCCACACTCCTGGGCAAAGCCACTATTAAGCTGCTGGAAATCCTTAACGTGAGAAACACCTCCTTCACATAGTTTTATAGTTTTAATTTATTTTAAAAGCCACTCATTGTCACTGATCACAATAATGAGACCGTAATGATTTGAATTGCTTTTTTCTACAGGAATCATCGGTTTCCCACCAGTTTGATCTGAGGCTCAAAGATCAGGTAAAGCTCGCATTTTAACATGTTTGTGCATTTACTGCTTGTCTGAAAGAGAAATAGGTTTGTGACTGATTTCTTTTATTTTCAGAAAATCTGCACAGTGGAGGCAGACCTGGTGTTCACGTATGGATTCTTCGGCTATGGATATTCTCACCAGGTTGGTGTTCAGAACAGATGAAGATCATACTAATATGTACATACTGATACAGTGTTGTGGTGATAAAGATCATAATAATAGCGAGTATGTTGTGTTTTCTCTCCCTACAGATCAAGCATGCTGGAAGAACAATGGAAGATCTGGTGCAGAAGTCCTGCTTTCTCCGCTGCCCTCCACCTGAGGAAGAGAATCATACGGTGACCCCTTCCACACTGCCGCCAGTGGATGTTTCCTCCCTGACACAGCCAGAGACACAGAGCGGCAGTGAGGCCAGGACATCTGGAGACCTAGTGAACTTCTCCATAAGGATGAGAGGCAGGTAAGTGTCACACTTCATCAAGGCTTAAGCTGAGACCAGCATGGATAAGCCACACTGACCTTGGTCTAAGCTTGGGTGAACTATGAATGGTGACTTACAGTTTAGATATTCTCTTAAGCTTTGATGTAGCTTTCATCATTTTATATTTGTGTGTGTTTGCCAGGCTTTCACGACTGCATAAAGCCTTTAAGGAGTTTAGGACCAGACAGGATAGGCTGCAGTTTCTGGAAAATCTGATCCTAAAGAAGAGAAAATAAACTCCAAGGTGAAAGAGAAAGAGCTTCAAGGTGTGGTGATGTACATGCTTACACTTTTCGAAGTCTGGTGCTTGTGTGGTGTCTTGTTGTGTACTATGTTGAAGGAGTGGTGATATTGAATGTGACCAGGTCAATCTAAATTGGAGGGGAGCGGAGAAGAAAGAGCGCCAGTAAAAATGGAAAGGCTGAAAATACAGGTGGAAGAAACCATCCTGGTCAGGTTGCCATCCCCACCATCCTGACCTGGATGCACCATCTAACCATTCAACCAAATATTGGTGGAATCATTGTGTGGAAGAGAGAAAGAGATGTATGACTGATTTCTTCTATTTTCAGAAGGTCTGCATGTCGGAGGCAGATCAAGTGTTCACAGATGAATTCCTGAGCTTCGCATATTCTCAGCAGTTTGGTGTTCAGGACCGATGAAGATCATACTGATGTCTATAGAAGTGTTTTGATGTTAAAGATGATGATTGTAAATGTGTTGCATTTTTTTCTCCCTACAGATACATCATGCCAGAAGAATGATGATCTGCAAAAGCTGATGGCAAAATCGTGTTTTCTCCGCTGCCCTCCACTCAAACTACTGCGACATATCTTCATTCATTTCAATAGTAAGTATAATAATGCTTTTTTATTTTTTACCTATAGTTTCAATATGGACAACTGAACAAAAATGTCTGTCTCTGTCTCTCAGTAATGTAGGAGATCTGCTGACATTAGATAACTGCATAGAGAAGAGAGGCTTGGATGAACTTGGTCTAGGCTTGGGTGAACTGTGTGTAGATGCTGGACATTCATTAATACCACATAAAGGTATATGCACAGTTTCCAGGTTTAACTCAAAATGTCTATGTGACACTTTTAATTGTAGAAAACTGAACACTCCTTCATTTAAAAAGAACAGCTTTTTATATATGTGTGTGTGTGTGTGTGTGTGTGTGTGTGTGTTTGCAGCATCTTTAAGGATTGGAGGAGTGCGAGACGATGAAAGAAGGAGAGAGGAGATCAGAACAGATGGAAAGCCAGAGGAAAGAGTGAAAAGGGGAAACTTTCAAGATGTCTAAACAATAAAATGTATTTAAAGAAAATCAAGGCAGTGTTTTGCATTCAACTCTCTTTGGAAACGTATCTGAATTGAAGGGTAAACTGTTGAGCAATTTACCACATCAACACTGAGCTAAAAACCTGAAACCATATGAAATACTCCTAGTCCTAATTAATGACTGATAAAATCCCCAAAGTGAAAAGATGACCAGGAGTCAAAGTTTCCAGATGTAAAGGTATTAAAAGGGAAGGTGCCTCGTTCACGCAAGTACAAACAAAATGGGAATGTCCAGCCATCATACCGCTCAGGAAAGAGACAAGTTCTGTGTCCCAGAGATGAATGTGTGTCACGACCCCCGTTTCTCCATCAAATAGTCGGACACAAGGGCTCGCTTTCCACCGTTTATTCTGAAACAGATTTTATAGTGTGTTAATCTTCTCTTGTCTTAGACGGCTGCACACCACACAAGCTGAACATTAAAAAAATGAAATAAGAGGTTAATTTATTTATATAATCCTACTTTTCAGCCGAGAGTAAGTTTAGGCTAGCTATTTCGCTATCATGGCTCAGTTAGCTGAAGCACATGTCTGAGCAGTAATTCGATAAAAACAGCATTTATAAGCACAACTGCCCTCTGAAAAAATTACCAGCTGCTCATATAATGAGTTAGAACAATGTTTTAAAGAATGAATAATGGATTCAATTCAATTTAATTATGTATTAATGAGGAACTTCAGCAGCTACACACCGTCCATCTCAGAGCTCTCACTCGTCTGATGGACGCACGGCAGCAGCAGAGGGACATAGTCTGCAGTGATGTCGCTGCAAGAAAAGAAAAGCCCCCTAAAAATAATTGTAACCTTTTATTCTTTTTATAAATACATAAATGACTTTTTACATTTGTCCTGAACCCTTTTTTACCAAAAATGGGGTCATTTTGGTGAAACTCAATATTTTATTAACTGTTTTGTTGAACTCTGTTACATGTGCTTTGGTCTGATGTGCATATCAACCCAAGAACAAAAGCAAAAGACCTTGTAAAGATGCTGTCTGAAGCCGGTGAGAGTGTGTCATTATCCACAGTGAAACGTGTACTGTATCGACTTGGGCTGAAAGACCACTCTGCCAGGAAGAAGCCATTACTCCAAAAGAACCATAAAAAAGACAGATTAATGTTAGCAAATGCACACAGGGACAAAGACCTTAATTTCTGGAGACGAAAAGTTAAACTGTTTGGCCATAATGATCATTGGAAAAAGGGGGAAGCTTGAAAGCCTGAGAACACCATCCCAACTGTGAAACACGGGGGTGGCAGCATCATGTTGTGGGGTTGTTTTGCTGCAGAAGGGGCTGGTGCACTTTTAAAAAAATGGAATGGGCCAAAATTTCTGCTAACTATTGTGAGAAGCTTGTGGAAGGATATCCAAAATGTTTGACTCAAGTCATACAGTTTAAGGGCAATGGTACCAAATACTAATGAAATGTATTTCAACTTTTGACTTTGAAGAAAATAATAAAAATTGCCTTAAAAATTCCCCCTCTCATTCAATCATTTTGGTCATCCTAATTGACCTAAAACGGGTAAAGTTTATCCTGATTTCGTGTCAGACAGCGAGAAAAAAATGCTTATGTGTCTTTTTATATTGTGTATGTAAACTTCTGGTTTCAACTGTATATAAAGAAACAAGTGAGAAAAAAGATCAAATTGGAGTAAAACGATCTGAACAGGTCAACACATTCACTGTATTAAAATCGTAAAAATCATTGCCCTATGCAATAGGCCCTTCCTGATAGTGCACTGTCAATGTGACCAGGTGTCTTTTATGTGATGACACAAGTTTACAGGGAGTTCATCACATTTATCATGAAACGCATCAATGGAGCAGCCCATGATTTCTAACATGTCTTTCGAGATCTTCTGAAAGTTTGCATGGAAGTATGGCTGAACGTTTTCAACTTGATGTCCACTGTTTCTGTTAACTGCCATTTCAATTTCTTAATTGATAAAATGGTTACCTAAGACACTTTGCTACCTCCTTGCTTAGAGGAGCCCATGGTTGAGGACATGCTCTTTCGCAATGTCTTGTGGTGTGTTGTGCTTAAACTGAAATTTGTGGGTTCAAATTCATAATTGTATCTGCACATTTAGTATCAATAGCTCATATTTCTCACATCCACCATGTGCTCCCCTCTCAGTCTTCGATTTCATGATTATTACATAAACAAATGTCATAATTTAAATAATTCCTTTAAGAAATCACAGGCCATCGTAGGAATGATGGTAATGTTGGGAATGGTCACATATTGTTCAAAAATAAGTAAAAGTTGGACATTTATTGTCTAGCCCTCCTGTTGTAATAATTTCATGTTAACTAGTTTTGTGGTCCTAGTAAAAAAAACCAAACCAAAACAAAAAAAACCCACCCAATTACAGCTAATAATAAATCTATAGTAATACATATATTATCACCTAATGTTCTGATCAATCTTTAATCAACTTAAGTTCCTGTGAACATAAAGTCTTGTTAAAGTTCTTGTGTGGACAAAGTCATGGACATTTACAGAGAGAAATCTGGAACACAATAGGAGGATTGAGTTATTATTAATAAAACTCACATTTTGATTTTTTTCATGAATTTATCACTTTTTAAGTGTTCGGTTGGAGCAAAGAAGTTTGGAGGACTTGGATGGGGACAAGGTCAAAGTAGCAAAATATTGATCTTAAATTATAATGATTTGGTCCATCATTTTTGGAGGTGCAGTACATCACTTATCGCATACCCAAGATATTTATTTCATAAAAAGGTTTTCTAACATTAATTTAACCCATTATTAAACTAGAGACCTCTATTTCCTCAGTCAAATACAAGACCTCTGACAAACAAAGTGTCTTTAGAAGGTTTTAAGCATGATTTTATATTCTACTATTTAAACCAAAAGGACCGAATCTGTTCCTTTCTCAAAATGATTCGGTTTTAATAAATGATCCAGTTCTTTTCAGTGCAGTTTCTCTTCCTGCTCTCAAGCTGTTTCCTCCCACCCAGAATCTCTGGACTGTGCTGCCCTCTTGTGGGTGTTGTTCTAAATGCCTGGACAATGGTAGTGTAAACGACTCTTCAGCACTTCTCCAAAGTGATCAAGACTACAACAGCGTTAACGGCCTTATTCTAATCACATCTAATCAGATGATTCTTTTTGTTCAAATCAGATGAACAAACTCGGACAGAGAAGTTGTAATGAGGAGCAAGTTGATAATGTCTTCCGGTTTGTTCAGACGCTAGAGGGCGCTTCAGAGCGAGTCCAAAAAAGAACAGTTTCAAATGGAGCCACCGTTTAAAATCCTACTTTGATTATTATAATAATTATTATTATTGATAATAAAAATAATAATCCTGTTCTTAATTGTGTTTCTATTATTATTATTTGTATTATTATTAATATTATGACAATAATAATAACAGCATTATTATTGTTATTAATATATTATTGATAATAAAAATACAAATCATGTTATTAATTGTATTTTTTATTTTTATTATGTATATATTATATTTCATGTTATTATTATTTTTTATGACAATAATAACATTATTTTTATTTATTTATTTTTTTTATTTTGTTTTGTTTTAATACAGACAACTTTGTTCGTTTTCTGGAGACAGAACTGCTATAAAATATTTCAGCACTGTTTTAATGTGTCTGAGCCCCAGAAGGACTAAAACTCTCATTAACATTAAAGACGTCAGTCAGCGCCAACAACCAAAGAGCTGCTCAGCTCGCCAGCCAATCGGCGCCTTCCTGGCTGGATGTCGTCATAATCAGACACGTCACGGCAGTTCTTAAGAGATGGGAACAGGCGGTTTCTCCATTATCGTGTTTTCTGTGGAAGAAGCAACAGGTCAGTCTAACACCCTCCTCTCATCCTGTGCACTTGTATTAGTAGGGAAACAATCTAGAGTTCAGTAGCTGTGTGAAGTAAGCACAGTTAGTTTATTGAAATGTATATTCATATTTATACAAATATTTAATTCAAATTAATTTCAGATACAATTAATTTTATTATCTGAGGCAGTGAAGGTGAATCTACTTGCAGCCACCGCTCAAACAGCTTAAGTCCCGCCTTCTCACCACCACTATTGATCTACTTGTACCTGCATCTACTTGCAGCCATTGGTCAAAATACATCCCACCACAGCCAATTTGATTAATATGATTTTATTTAATTTATGTATTTATTATAATTTTATTGTAAGGTGGTAAAAGTAAAGCCCACCCATGTGTGAAAAACTAAATATGGTCACCCTGCCTTAGTTCATCAAGTCGGACAGTGCTAATTCCTGCTAGCGACCCATCTGTTTCCAAGTGGCTGCATGCGTAGACAGAACTAGTAGCTGTAAATTGGTCTGTAAGACACTGGATTTGCTAATTTATGGTTTTCTCAAACAGTGCTTGAAGATATTGAGTAAAAAATGAGACGAAGAGAGAGCAGCAGTTCAACAGCTGTAAAGGACATGAAGCAGGAGAGAGAGCTGCAACATTCACCCAGTTCCACAACCTGTGGGGCTTCCCTAGATTCACCCTCTTCCGTAGAAGGGTTAGAGTCCATGACAGCCATAGAGAGGATGAGCAGCTCCACCAGCTTCAGGAACAGACTAAGGAGAAAAAGAGAGAATCTGAGAAGAAGGAGATAAAGGATAAAAAGGAGAAGAAAGAGAAAAAAGAAAAAAGGAATAAGAAAGAGAAGAAGAAGGAGAAAAGGGACAAGAAGGAGAAGAAGCAGAAGGAGAGAGTGGACAAAGAACAGATGTCCACTAAGAAGGTAAGAAACATGAGGTCACTCATCACACACTATTACTGGATATAGAGCTGCGTAATAGGGCTTCAGCACGATTGGAGTCAGAGGCTAGTCACATCATCTGTCAGGGGCTTTCTTCAAATTTTCACAGAGAGCCCAAACATACATGTCAAAATTGCCCAAATGCGCAAACCTATTTACTGCCACATGGCTGTGTCTGGTAGCAGCTTTAGCAGTTCAGTCAGTAACAGATCATTCACCCTGCAGTTATTACACAAACAAAAACTGGAGACACTGCAAATTTACACTGGATTAAAATCTCTCTGGATTTTTACAGATCACTTCAAAATTCATGCTGTTTTTGGTTCGTTTTTACAGGAGTGTAAAACGGAGGGTGGCAGAGAGCACCCCTGTGAGGAGCCAATTCAGTGGGAGAAAGAGATCAGGGATTTGGAAGAGTCGGTGAGACGGTTAGACTTGGAGCTTAAGGAATTTCTGGACAGAGAGCAAGAGCTAAAAAGACAGGTGGAGGAAATAATGGCAGAGAGAGATACACAGAGAGAGAAGGAGAGGAAAAACAAGGAGGAGATGAAGCAGAAGGAAGAAGAGCTGCTTCAGGAAATAGCGACGCTGAGAGAGGAAGAGTGTCAGAGCGAGAGAAGAGAGAGCCAGGAGGCAAGTCTGCCTGTTTCTCCAGACAAAGGAGCCTTGCTCAGTGTCCAAGAGCAGGCCACAGCGTCCACTGCCTTCCTAAGTGACCCCACCACACATACTGTTACAGAGGACAATGTGGGGGAAAAGTGCACTATCCCTGAGGACGACAGCCCACAGACGTCAGATACCCCAACTCAAACAGCTGAGGTGGAAGTTGGCCATGATGGTGGGACAGCAGTGACCATCGAGGTGAAGATGCCACAGGTAAGCTTCAGGAGAACATACCCGTCTGGGTTAACACAGTGTGCTGAACTTATTTAGCCCCTGTCAAGGCAGCATCATGCAGTGATGCTCTGTATGTACTTACTCTAAAATTTTTGTCTCTGGTTTGCAGCTCCTTGAAAGCAGATCCTCATCTCTCCATGTTCCACATGAGGAAGAAGAACAGGAGAAGGAGGAGGAGAAGAAAGCCGTCCCATCTCATCCATTGGTGCCCCTTGGAAATCCGGTTCGTCTTCTTCACTTTAAAAGCAAATACGTTACTTTAGCCAATATCCCTTCCTTCTACACCTAGACTGTGTAATTCGTTCTCCATATGGGGAAATGGTTTATAGTGTAAAGTCATCTCAGTGGTGAATGTTTAAATCAGTGATGCTAATACTTGTCTTTTGCTTATTCCTTTAACAGGCAGGGGTGTTGACAGTGACCCTCAAAAGCTGCAGCAACATCCCTAAATTTGGTATCCTTTAAGTGTAAGACTGTCTCAGTGTTGCAAGTCTAGTGTTTGGGTTTGTGATTGTATTGCTATCAGACGGTGTTGTCTGTGTAGATAAGAGCTGATTCTGCTTCAACTGTTTTCCTGAGCTTTGCGCCAGCTTGTTTAAAGAGAGGCACCTGTGGGACTGTGAGGGTCACTTTTGGGAAACTGGTGAGGAACACAAAGCTGCAGCCCTTCACAGACCCCATGTTGATCAACGAGAAAATGCACATCTCTGTCCAGGTTAGTATTAGTTTTCAGTGTGTTTGTCTTGGTGCACAGCAGACAATTGGTAGAATATGACGTAGACCAAACAGCACATGCATCAAGCCTACCTTACTTCTGTTTACATCTGCCATTTTGATGTCGAATATATTAGCGTGAACACTAAGTTAACTAGAACAAAGGAACTGAATCTTAGGCTCCATCCACAAACATCTACATATATATATTTTTTTGTCTTCGTTTTCTCCTCCCATCCACACGAAAACACAGGTGGCACTACCTTTTAGATTTCCACATATGAATAAATGTAAATACCGGTCTATTACAAATATATAAAGCTCTACTTATTTTTAGAATCTGTAATTTTGGGACTTGTATAGTCCACTACTCTAGGGACTAATGTGTCATTTGGGTTTGTTTTCTTCCTTCTTCGTAGTGTTTCGTTGTCTCACTTTATGAGGTACTATCACTGCGTACGTTCGTCTCTGTGTGACTGGAAATATTTTTATTGTTTTGTCTGCTTGTGTTTGCAGATCACCGACAAAGATGTTCTTGGGGGCGAAGAGTCCAGTTTTCTCAGGGTGGAATTGATCTCTGTTGATCTTCGTACAGGTGCCTCCACACTCCTGGGCAAAGCCACTATTAAGCTGCTGGAAATCCTTAACGTGAGAAACACCTCCTTCACATAGTTTTATAGTTTTTTTATTTATTTTAAAAGCCACTCATTGTCACTGATCACAATAATGAGACCGTAATGATTTGTATCGCTTTTTTCTACAGAAATCATCGGTTTCCCACCAGTTTGATCTGAGGCTCAAAGATCAGGTAAAGCTCGCATTTTAACATGTTTGTGCATTTACTGCTTGTCTGAAAGAGAAATAGGTTTGTGACTGATTTCTTTTATTTTCAGAAAATCTGCACAGTGGAGGCAGACCTGGTGTTCACGTATGGATTCTTCGGCTATGGATATTCTCACCAGGTTGGTGTTCAGAACAGATGAAGATCATACTAATATGTACATACTGATACAGTGTTGTGGTGATAAAGATCATAATAATAGCGAGTATGTTGTGTTTTCTCTCCCTACAGATCAAGCATGCTGGAAAAACAATGGAAGATCTGGTGCAGAAGTCCTGCTTTCTCCGCTGCCCTCCACCTGAGGAAGAGAATCATACGGTGACCCCTTCCACACTGCCGCCAGTGGACGTTTCCTCCCTGACACAGCCAGAGACACAGAGCGGCAGTGAGGCCAGGACATCTGGAGACCTAGTGAACTTCTCCATAAGGATGAGAGGCAGGTAAGTGTCACACTTCATGGATAAGCCACACTGACCTTGGTCTAAGCTTGGGTGAACTATGAATGGTGACTTACAGTTTAGATATTCTCTTAAGCTTTGATGTAGCTTTCATCATTTTATATTTGTGTGTGTTTGCCAGGCTTTCACGACTGCATAAAGCCTTTAAGGAGTTTAGGACCAGACAGGATAGGCTGCAGTTTCTGGAAAATCTGATCCTAAAGAAGAGAAAATAAACTCCAAGGTGAAAGAGAAAGAGCTTCAAGGTGTGGTGATGTACATGCTTACACTTTTCGAAGTCTGGTGCTTGTGTGGTGTCTTGTTGTGTACTATGTTGAAGGAGTGGTGATATTGAATGTGACAAGGTCAATCTAAATTGGAGGGGAGCGGAGAAGAAAGAGCGCCAGTAAAAATGGAAAGGCTGAAAATACAGGTGGAAGAAACCATCCTGGTCAGGTTGCCATCCCCACCATCCTGACCTGGATGCACCATCTAACCATTCAACCAAATATTGGTGGAATCATTGTGTGGGAGAGAGAAAGAGATGTATGACTGATTTCTTCTATTTTCAGAAGGTCTGCATGTCGGAGGCAGATCAAGTGTTCACAGATGAATTCCTGAGCTTCGCATATTCTCAGCAGTTTGGTGTTCAGGACCGATGAAGATCATACTGATGTCTATAGAAGTGTTTTGATGTTAAAGATGATGATTGTAAATGTGTTGCATTTTTTTCTCCCTACAGATACATCATGCCAGAAGAATGATGATCTGCAAAAGCTGATGGCAAAATCGTGTTTTCTCCGCTGCCCTCCACTCAAACTACTGCGACATATCTTCATTCATTTCAATAGTAAGTATAATAATGCTTTTTTATTTTTTACCTATAGTTTCAATATGGACAACTGAACAAAAATGTCTGTCTCTGTCTCTCGGTAATGTAGGAGATCTGCTGACATTAGATGACTGCATAGAGAAGAGAGGCTTGGGTGAACTTGGTCTAGGCTTGGGTGAACTGTGTGTAGATGCTGGACATTCATTAATACCACATAAAGGTACATACACAGTTTCCAGGTTTAACTCAAAATGTTTATGTGACACTTTTAATTGTAGAAAACTGAACACTCCTTCATTTAAAAAGAACAGCTTTTTATATATATATGTGTGTGTGTGTGTGTGTGTGTGTGTTTGCAGCATCTTTAAGGATTGGAGGAGTGCGAGACGATGAAAGAAGGAGAGAGGAGATCAGAACAGATGGAAAGCCAGAGGAAAGAGTGAAAAGGGGAAACTTTCAAGATGAGGAAACAACCTGGCCTGGATACCATCCCCACCATCACAGCCCATCTGCACTAAACAATAAAATGTATTTAAAGAAAATCAAGGCAGTGTTTTGCATTCAACTCTCTTTGGAAACGTACCTGGATTGAAGGGTAAACTGTTGAGCAATTTACCACATCAACACTGAGCTAAAAACCTGAAACCATATGAAATACTCCTAGTCCTAATTAATGACTGATAAAATCCCCAAAGTGAAAAGATGACCAGGAGTCAAAGTTTCCAGATGTAAAGGTATTAAAAGGGAAGGTGCCTCGTTCACGCAAGTACAAACAAAATGGGAATGTCCAGCCATCATACCGCTCAGGAAAGAGACAAGTTCTGTGTCCCAGAGATGAATGTGTGTCACGACCCCCGTTTCTCCATCAAATAGTCGGACACAAGGGCTCGCTTTCCACCGTTTATTCTGAAACAGATTTTATAGTGTGTTAATCTTCTCTTGTCTTAGACAGCTGCACACCACACAAGCTGAACATAAAAAAATGAAATAAGAGGTTAATTTATTTATATAATCCTACTTTTTTAGCCGAGAGTAAGTTTAGGCTAGCTATTTCGCTATCATGGCTCAGTTAGCTGAAGCACATGTCTGAGCAGTAATTCGATAAAAACAGCATTTATAAGCACAACTGCCCTCTGAAAAAATTACCAGCTGCTCATATAATGAGTTAGAACAATGTTTTAAAGAATTAATAATGGATTCAATTCAATTTAATTATGTATTAATGAGGAACTTCAGCAGCTACACACCGTCCATCTCAGAGCTCTCACTCGTCTGATGGATGTACGGCAGCAGCAGAGGGACATAGTCTGCAGTGATGTCGCTGCAAGAAAAGAAAAGCCCCCTAAAAATAATTGTAACCTTTTATTCTTTTTATAAATACATAAATGACTTTTTACATTTGTCCTGAACCCTTTTTTACCAAAAATGGGGTCATTTTGGTGAAACTCAATATTTTATTAACTGTTTTGTTGAACTCTGTTACATGTGCTTTGGTCTGATGTGCATATCAACCCAAGAACAAAAGCAAAAGACCTTGTAAAGATGCTGTCTGAAGCCGGTGAGAGTGTGTCATTATCCACAGTGAAACGTGTACTGTATCGACTTGGGCTGAAAGACCACTCTGCCAGGAAGAAGCCATTACTCCAAAAGAACCATAAAAAAGACAGATTAATGTTAGCAAATGCACACAGGGACAAAGACCTTAATTTTTGGAGACGAAAAGATAAACTGTTTGGCCATAATGATCATTGGAAAAAGGGGGAAGCTTGCAAGCCTGAGAACACCATCCCAACTGTGAAACACGGGGGTGGCAGCATCATGTTGTGGGGTTGTTTTGCTGCAGAAGGGGCTGGTGCACTTTTAAAAAAATGGCATCATGAGGAAAGAACATTATGTGGAAATCCTGAAGCAACATCTCAAAACATCAGCCAGGAAGTTAAAGCTTGGGTGCAAATGGGTCTTTTAAATAGACAATGACCCGAAGCATACTGCCAAACTGGTTACAAAGTGGCTTAAGGATAACAAAGTCAATGTTTTGGAGTGGCCATCACAAAGCCCTATTTAAAATGTATGGGCAAAGCTGAAAAGGCATGTGCGAGCAAGGCGGCCTACAAACATGGCTCAGTTACACCACTTCTGTCAGGAGGAATGGGCCAAAATTTCTGCCAACTATTGTGAGAAGCTTGTGGAAGGATATCCAAAATGTTTGACTCAAGTCATACAGTTTAAGGGCAATGGTACCAAATACTAATGAAATGTATTTCAACTTTTGACTTTGAAGAAAATAATAAAAATTGCCTTAAAAATTCCCCCTCTCATTCAATCATTTTGGTCATCCTAATTGACCTAAAACGGGTAAAGTTTATCCTGATTTCGTGTCAGACAGCAAGAAAAAAATGCTTATGTGTCTTTTTATATTGTGTATGTAAACTTCTGGTTTCAACTGTATATAAAGAAACAAGTGAGAAAAAAGATCAAATTGGAGTAAAACGATCTGAACAGGTCAACACATTCACTGTATTAAAATCATAAAAATCATTGCCCTATGCAATAGGCCCTTCCTGATAGTGCACTGTCAATGTGACCAGGTGTCTTTTATGTGATGACACAAGTTTACAGGGAGTTCATCACATTTATCATGAAACGCATCAATGGAGCAGCCCATGATTTCTAACATGTCTTTCGAGATCTTCTGAAAGTTTGCATGGAAGTATGGCTGAATGTTTTCAACTTGATGTCCACTGTTTCTGTTAACTGCCATTTCAATTTCTTAATTGATAAAATGGTTACCTAAGACACTTTGCTACCTCCTTGCTTAGAGGAGCCCATGGTTGAGGACATGCTCTTTCGCAATGTCTTGTGGTGTGTTGTGCTTAAACTGAAATTTGTGGGTTCAAATTCATAATTGTATCTGCACATTTAGTATCAATAGCTCATATTTCTCACATCCACCATGTGCTCCCCTCTCAGTCTTCGATTTCATGATTATTATATAAACAAATGTATAAAAAATAATTTAAATAATTCCTTTAAGAAATCACAGGCCATCGTAGGAATGATGGTAATGTTGGGAATAGTCACATATTGTTCAAAAATATGTAAAAGTTGGACATTTATTGTCTAGCCCTCCTGTTGTAATAATTTCATGTTAACTAGTTTTGTGGTCCTAGTAAAAAAAAACCAAACCAAAACAAAAAAAACCCACCCAATTACAGCTAATAATAAATCTATAGTAATACATATATTATCACCTAATGTTCTGATCAATCTTTAATCAACTTAAGTTCCTGTGAACATAAAGTCTTGTTAAAGTTCTTGTGTGGACAAAGTCATGGACATTTTCAGAGAGAAATCTGGAACACAATAGGAGGATTGAGTTATTATTAATAAAACTCACATTTTGATTTTTTTCATGAATTTATCACTTTTTAAGTGTTCAGTTGGAGCAAAGAAGTTTGGAGGACTTGGATGGGGACAAGGTCAAAGTAGCAAAATATTGATCTTAAATTATAATGATTTGGTCCATCATTTTTGGAGGTGCAGTACATCACTTATCGCATACCCAAGATATTTATTTCATAAAAAGGTTTTCTAACATTAATTTAACCCATTATTAAACTAGAGACCTCTATTTCCTCAGTCAAATACAAGACCTCTGACAAACAAAGTGTCTTTAGAAGGTTTTAAGCATGATTTTATATTCTACTATTTAAACCAAAAGGACCGAATTTGTTCCTTTCTCAAAATGATTCGGTTTTAATAAATGATCCAGTTCTTTTCAGTGCAGTTTCTCTTCCTGCTCTCAAGCTGTTTCCTCCCACCCAGAATCTCTGGACTGTGCTGCCCTCTTGTGGGTGTTGTTCTAAATGCCTGGACAATGGTAGTGTAAACGACTCTTCAGCACTTCTCCAAAGTGATCAAGACTACAACAGCGTTAACGGCCTTATTCTAATCACATCTAATCAGATGATTCTTTTTGTTCAAATCAGATGAACAAACTCGGACAGAGGAGTTGTAATGAGGAGCAAGTTGATAATGTCTTCCGGTTTGTTCAGACGCTAGAGGGCGCTTCAGAGCGAGTCCAAAAAAGAACAGTTTCAAATGGAGCCACCGTTTAAAATCCTACTTTGATTATTATAATTATTATTATTATTGATAATAAAAATAATAATCCTGTTCTTAATTGTGTTTCTATTATTACTATTTGTATTATTATTAATATTATGACAATAATAATAACAGTATTGTTATTGTTATTAATATATTACTGATAATAAAAATACAAATCATGTTATTAATTGTATTTTTTATTTTTATTATGTATATATTATATTTCATGTTATTATTATTTTTTATGACAATAATAACATTATTTTTATTTTTATTTATTTTTTATTTTGTTTTGTTTTAATACAGACAACTTTGTTCGTTTTCTGGAGACAGAACTGCTATAAAATATTTCAGCACTGTTTTAATGTGTCTGAGCCCCAGAAAGACTAAAACTCTCATTAACATTAAAGACGTCAGTCAGCGCCAACAACCAATGAGCTGCTCAGCTAGCCAGCCAATCGGCGCCTTCCTGGCTGGATGTCGTCATAATCAGACACGTCACGGCAGTTCTTAAGAGATGGGAACAGGCGGTTTCTCCATTATCGTGTTTTCTGTGGAAGAAGCGACAGGTCAGTCTAACACCCTCCTCTCATCCTGTGCACTTGTATTAGTAGGGAAACAATCTAGAGTTCAGTAGCTGTGTGAAGTAAGCACAGTTAGTTTATTGAAATGTATATTCATATTTATACAAATATTTAATTCAAATTAATTTCAGATACAGTTAATTTTATTATCTGAGGCAGTGAAGGTGAATCTACTTGCAGCCACCGCTCAAACAGCTTAAGTCCCGCCTTCTCACCACCACTATTGATCTACTTGTACCTGCATCTACTTGCAGCCATTGGTCAAACTACATCCCACCACAGCCAATTTGATTAATATGATTTTATTTAATTTATGTATTTATTATAATTTTATTGTAAGGTGGTAAAAGTAAAGCCCACCCATGTGTGAAAAACTAAATATGGTCACCCTGCCTTAGTTCATCAAGTCGGACAGTGCTAATTCCTGCTAGCGACCCATCTGTTTCCAAGTGGCTGCATGCGTAGACAGAACTAGTAGCTGTAAATTGGTCTGTAAGACACTGGATTTGCTAATTTATGGTTTTCTCAAACAGTGCTTGAAGATATCGAGTAAAAAATGAGACGAAGAGAGAGCAGCAGTTCAACAGCTGTAAAGGACATGAAGCAGGAGAGAGAGCTGCAACATTCACCCAGTTCCACAACCTGTGGGTGCTGGAACTTTGGCTTCCCTAGATTAACCTTCTTCCGTAGAAGGGTTAGAGTCCATGACAGCCATAGAGAGGATGAGCAGCTCCACCAGCTTCAGGAACAGACTAAGGAGAAAAAGAGAGAATCTGAGAAGAAGGAGATAAAGGATAAAAAGGAGAAGAAAGAGAAAAAAGAAAAAAGGAATAAGAAAGAGAAGAAGAAGGAGAAAAGGGACAAGAAGGAGAAGAAGCAGAAGGAGAGAGTGGACAAAGAACAGATGTCCACTAAGAAGGTAAGAAACATGAGGTCACTCATCACACACTATTATTGGATATAGAGCTGCGTAATAGGGCTTCAGCACGATTGAAGTCAGAGGCTAGTCACATCATCTGTCAGGGGCTTTCTTCAAATTTTCACAGAGAGCCCAAACATACATGTCAAAATTGCCCAAATGCGCAAACCTATTTACTGCCACATGGCTGTGTCTGGTAGCAGCTTTAGCAGTTCAGTCAGTAACAGATCATTCACCCTGCAGTTATTACACAAGCAAAAACTGGAGACACTGCAGATTTACACTGGATTAAAATCTCTCGGGATTTTTAATGATCACTTTAAAATTCATGCTGTTTTTGGTTCGTTTTTACAGGAGTGTAAGACGGAGGGTGGCAGAGAGCACCCCTGTGAGGAGCCAATTCAGTGGGAGAAAGAGATCAGGGATTTGGAAGAGTCGGTGAGACGGTTAGACTTGGAGCTTAAGGAATTTCTGGACAGAGAGCAAGAGCTAAAAAGACAGGTGGAGGAAATAATGGCAGAGAGAGATACACAGAGAGAGAAGGAGAGGAAAAACAAGGAGGAGATGAAGCAGAAGAAAGAAGAGCTGCTTCAGGAAATAGAGACGCTGAGAGAGGAAGAGTGTCAGAGCGAGAGAAGAGAGAGCCAGGAGGCAAGTCTGCCTGTTTCTCCAGACAAAGGAGCCTTGCTCAGTGTCCAAGAGCAGGCCACAGCGTCCACTGCCTTCCTAAGTGACCCCACCACACATACTGTTACAGAGGACAATGTGGGGGAAAAGTGCACTATCCCTGAGAAAGACAGCCCACAGACCTCAGATACCCCAACTCAAACAGCTGAGGTGGAAGTTGGCCATGATGGTGGGACAGCAGTGACCATCGAGGTGGAGACGCCACAGGTAAGCTTCAGGAGAACATACCCGTCTGGGTTAACACAGTGTGCTGAACTTATTTAGCCCCTGTCAAGACAGCATCATGCAGTGATGCTCTGTATGTACTTACTCTAAAATGTTTGTCTCTGGTTTGCAGCTCCTTGAAAGCAGATCCTCATCTCTCCATGTTCCACATGAGGAAGAAGAACAGGAGAAGGAGGAGGAGAAGAAAGCCGTCCCATCTCATCCATTGGTGCCCCTTGGAAATCCGGTTCGTCTTCTTCACTTTAAAAGCAAACCCGATACTTTAGCCAATATCCCTTCCTTCTACACCTAGACTGTGTAATTCGTTCTCCATATGGGGAAATGGTTTATAGTGTAAAGTCATCTCAGTGGTGAATGTTTAAATCAGTGATGCTAATACTTGTCTTTTGCTTATTCCTTTAACAGGCAGGGGTGTTGACAGTGACCCTCAAAAGCTGCAGCAACATCCCTAAATTTGGTATCCTTTAAGTGTAAGACGGTCTCAGTGTTGCAAGTCTAGTGTTTGGGTTTGTGATTGTATTGCTATCAGTCGGTGTTGTCTGTGTAGATAAGAGCTGATTCTGCTTCAACTGTTTTCCTGAGCTGTGCGCCAGCTTGTTTAAAGAGAGGCACCTGTGGGACTGTGAGGGTCACTTTTGGGAAACTGGTGAGGAACACAAAGCTGCAGCCCTTCACGGACCCCATGTTGATCAACGAGAAAATGCACATCTCTGTCCAGGTTAGTATTACTTTTCAGTGTGTTTGTCTTGGTGCACAGCAGACAATTGGTAGAATATGACGTAGACCAAACAGCAAATGCATCAAGCCTACCTTACTTCTGTTTACATCTGCCATTTTGATGTCGAATATATTAGCGTGAACACTAAGTTAACTAGAACAAAGGAACTGAATCTTAGGCTCCGTCCACAAACATCTACATATATATATTTTTTTGTCTTCGTTTTCTCCTCCCGTCCACACGAAAACACAGATGGCACTACCTTTTAGATTTCCACATATGAATAAATGTAAATACCGGTCTATTACAAATATATAAAGCTCTACTTATTTTTAGAATCTGTAATTTTGGGACTTGTATAGTCCACTACTCTAGGGACTAATGTGTCATTTGGGTTTGTTTTCTTCCTTCTTCGTAGTTTTTCGTTGTCTCACTTTATGAGGTACTATCACTGCGTACGTTCGTCTCTGTGTGACTGGAAATATTTTTATTGTCTTGTCTGCTTGTGTTTGCAGATCACCGACAAAGATGTTCTTAGGGGCGAAGAGTCCAGTTTTCTCAGGGTGGAATTGATCTCTGTTGATCTTCGTACAGGTGCCTCCACACTCCTGGGCAAAGCCACTATTAAGCTGCTGGAAATCCTTAACGTGAGAAACACCTCCTTCACATAGTTTTATAGTTTTTTTATTTATTTTAAAAGCCACTCATTGTCACTGATCACAATAATGAGACCGTAATGATTTGTATCGATTTTTTCTACAGAAATCATCGGTTTCCCACCAGTTTGATCTGAGGCTCAAAGATCAGGTAAAGCTCGCATTTTAACATGTTTGTGCATTTACTGCTTGTCTGAAAGAGAAATAGGTTTGTGACTGATTTCTTTTATTTTCAGAAAATCTGCACAGTGGAGGCAGACCTGGTGTTCACGTATGGATTCTTCGGCTATGGATATTCTCACCAGGTTGGTGTTCAGAACAGATGAAGATCATACTAATATGTACATACTGATACAGTGTTGTGGTGATAAAGATCATAATAATAGCGAGTATGTTGTGTTTTCTCTCCCTACAGATCAAGCATGCTGGAAAAACAATGGAAGATCTGGTGCAGAAGTCCTGCTTTCTCCGCTGCCCTCCACCTGAGGAAGAGAATCATACGGTGACCCCTTCCACACTGCCGCCAGTGGACGTTTCCTCCCTGACACAGCCAGAGACACAGAGCGGCAGTGAGGCCAGGACATCTGGAGACCTAGTGAACTTCTCCATAAGGATGAGAGGCAGGTAAGTGTCACACTTCATCAAGGCTTAAGCTGAGACCAGCATGGATAAGCCACACTGACCTTGGTCTAAGCTTGGGTGAACTATGAATGGTGACTTACAGTTTAGATATTCTCTTAAGCTTTGATGTAGCTTTCATCATTTTATATTTGTGTGTGTTTGCCAGGCTTTCACGACTGCATAAAGCCTTTAAGGAGTTTAGGACCAGACAGGATAGGCTGCAGTTTCTGGAAAATCTGATCCTAAAGAAGAGAAAATAAACTCCAAGGTGAAAGAGAAAGAGCTTCAAGGTGTGGTGATGTACATGCTTACACTTTTCGAAGTCTGGTGCTTGTGTGGTGTCTTGTTGTGTACTATGTTGAAGGAGTGGTGATATTGAATGTGACAAGGTCAATCTAAATTGGAGGGGAGCGGAGAAGAAAGAGCGCCAGTAAAAATGGAAAGGCTGAAAATACAGGTGGAAGAAACCATCCTGGTCAGGTTGCCATCCCCACCATCCTGACCTGGATGCACCATCTAACCATTCAACCAAATATTGGTGGAATCATTGTGTGGAAGAGAGAAAGAGATGTATGACTGATTTCTTCTATTTTCAGAAGGTCTGCATGTCGGAGGCAGATCAAGTGTTCACAGATGAATTCCTGAGCTTCGCATATTCTCAGCAGTTTGGTGTTCAGGACCGATGAAGATCATACTGATGTCTATAGAAGTGTTTTGATGTTAAAGATGATGATTGTAAATGTGTTGCATTTTTTTCTCCCTACAGATACATCATGCCAGAAGAATGATGATCTGCAAAAGCTGATGGCAAAATCGTGTTTTCTCCGCTGCCCTCCACTCAAACTACTGCGACATATCTTCATTCATTTCAATAGTAAGTATAATAATGCTTTTTTATTTTTTACCTATAGTTTCAATATGGACAACTGAACAAAAATGTCTTTCTCTGTCTCTCGGTAATGTAGGAGATCTGCTGACATTAGATAACTGCATAGAGAAGAGAGGCTTGGGTGAACTTGGTCTAGGCTTGGGTGAACTGTGTGTAGATGCTGGACATTCATTAATACCACATAAAGGTACATACACAGTTTCCAGGTTTAACTCAAAATGTTTATGTGACACTTTTAATTGTAGAAAACCGGACACTCCTTCATTTAAAAAGAACAGCTTTTTATATATATATGTGTGTGTGTGTGTGTGTGTGTTTGCAGCATCTTTAAGGATTGGAGGAGTGTGAGACGATGAAAGAAGGAGAGAGGAGATCAGAACAGATGGAAAGCCAGAGGAAAGAGTGAAAAGGGGAAACTTTCAAGGTGTCTAAACAATAAAATGTATTTAAAGAAAATCAAGGCAGTGTTTTGCATTCAACTCTCTTTGGAAACGTATCTGAATTGAAGGGTAAACTGTTGAGCAATTTACCACATCAACACTGAGCTAAAAACCTGAAACCATATGAAATACTCCTAGTCCTAATTAATGACTGATAAAATCCCCAAAGTGAAAAGATGACCAGGAGTCAAAGTTTCCAGATGTAAAGGTATTAAAAGGGAAGGTGCCTCGTTCACGCAAGTACAAACAAAATGGGAATGTCCAGCCATCATACCGCTCAGGAAAGAGACAAGTTCTGTGTCCCAGAGATGAATGTGTGTCACGACCCCCGTTTCTCCATCAAATAGTCGGACACAAGGGCTCGCTTTCCACCGTTTATTCTGAAACAGATTTTATAGTGTGTTAATCTTCTCTTGTCTTAGACAGCTGCACACCACACAAGCTGAACATAAAAAAATGAAATAAGAGGTTAATTTATTTATATAATCCTACTTTTCAGCCGAGAGTAAGTTTAGGCTAGCTATTTCGCTATCATGGCTCAGTTAGCTGAAGCACATGTCTGAGCAGTAATTCGATAAAAACAACATTTATAAGCACAACTGCCCTCTGAAAAAATTACCAGCTGCTCATATAATGAGTTAGAACAATGTTTTAAAGAATTAATAATGGATTCAATTCAATTTAATTATGTATTAATGAGGAACTTCAGCAGCTACACACCGTCCATCTCAGAGCTCTCACTCGTCTGATGGACGCACGGCAGCAGCAGAGGGACATAGTCTGCAGTGATGTCGCTGCAAGAAAAGAAAAGCCCCCTAAAAATAATTGTAACCTTTCATTTTTTTATAAAGACATAAATGACTTTTTACATTTGTCCTGAACCCTTTTTTACCAAAAATGGGGTCATTTTGGTGAAACTCAATATTTTATTAACTGTTTTGTTGAACTCTGTTACATGTGCTTTGGTCTGATGTGCATATCAACCCAAGAACAAAAGCAAAAGACCTTGTAAAGATGCTGTCTGAAGCCGGTGAGAGTGTGTCATTGTCCACAGTGAAACGTGTACTGTATCGACTTGGGCTGAAAGACCACTCTGCCAGGAAGAAGCCATTACTCCAAAAGAACCATAAAAAAGACAGATTAATGTTAGCAAATGCACACAGGGACAAAGACCTTAATTTCTGGAGACGAAAAGTTAAACTGTTTGGCCATAATGATCATTGGAAAAAGGGGGAAGCTTGAAAGCCTGAGAACACCATCCCAACTGTGAAACACGGGGGTGGCAGCATCATGTTGTGGGGTTGTTTTGCTGCACTTTTTAAAAAATGGCATCATGAGGAAAGAACATTATGTGGAAATCCTGAAGCAACGTCTCAAAACATCAGCCAGGAAGTTAAAGCTTGGGTGCAAATGGGTCTTTTAAATAGACAATGACCCGAAGCATACTGCCAAACTGGTTACAAAGTGGCTTAAGGATAACAAAGTCAATGTTTTGGAGTGGCCATCACAAAGCCCTATTTAAAATGTATGGGTAAAGCTGAAAAGGCATGTGCGAGCAAGGCGGCCTACAAACATGGCTCAGTTACACCACTTCTGTCAGGAGGAATGGGCCAAAATTTCTGCCAACTATTGTGAGAAGCTTGTGGAAGGATATCCAAAATGTTTGACTCAAGTCATACAGTTTAAGGGCAATGGTACCAAATACTAATGAAATGTATTTAAACTTTTGACTTTGAAGAAAATAATAAAAATTGCCTTAAAAATTCCCCCTCTCATTCAATCATTTTGGTCATCCTAATTGACCTAAAACGGGTAAAGTTTATCCTGATTTCGTGTCAGACAGCGAGAAAAAAATGCTCATGTGTCTTTTTATATTGTGTATGTAAACTTCTGGTGTCAACTGTATATAAAGAAACAAGTGAGAAAAATTGCCCTATGCAATAGGCCCTTCCTGCACTGTCAATGTGACAGTGTAACCAGGTGTCTTTTATGTGATGACACAAGTTTACAGGGAGTTCATCACATTTATCATGAAACGCATCAATGGAGCAGCCCATGATTTCTAACATGTCTTTCGAGATCTTCTGAAAGTTTGCATGGAAGTATGGCTGAATGTTTTCAACTTGATGTCCACTGTTTCTGTTAACTGCCATTTCAATTTCTTAATTGATAAAATGGTTACCTAAGACACTTTGCTACCTCCTTGCTTAGAGGAGCCCATGGTTGAGGACATGCTCTTTCGCAATGTCTTGTGGTGTGTTGTGCTTAAACTGAAATTTGTGGGTTCAAATTCATAATTGTATCTGCACATTTAGTATCAATAGCTCATATTTCTCACATCCACCATGTGCTCCCCTCTCAGTCTTCGATTTCATGATTATTACATAAACAAATGTCATAATTTAAATAATTCCTTTAAGAAATCACAGGCCATCGTAGGAATGATGGTAATGTTGGGAATGGTCATATATTGTTCAAAAATATGTAAAAGTTGGACATTTATTGTCTAGCCCTCCTGTTGTAATAATTTCATGTTAACTAGTTTTGTGGTCCTAGTAAAAAAAAACAAACCAAAACAAAAAAAAAACCCACCCAATTACAGCTAATAATAAATCTATAGTAATACATATATTATCACCTAATGTTCTGATCAATCTTTAATCAACTTAAGTTCCTGTGAACATAAAGTCTTGTTAAAGTTCTTGTGTGGACAAAGTCATGGACATTTACAGAGAGAAATCTGGAACACAATAGGAGGATTGAGTTATTATTAATAAAACTCACATTTTGATTTTTTTCATGAATTTATCACTTTTTAAGTGTTCGGTTGGAGCAAAGAAGTTTGGAGGACTTGGATGGGGACAAGGTCAAAGTAGCAAAATATTGATCTTAAATTATAATGATTTGGTCCATCATTTTTGGAGGTGCAGTACATCACTTATCGCATACCCAAGATATTTATTTCATAAAAAAGGTTTTCTAACATTAATTTAACCCATTATTAAACTAGAGACCTCTATTTCCTCAGTCAAATACAAGACCTCTGACAAACAAAGTGTCTTTAGAAGGTTTTAAGCATGATTTTATATTCTACTATTTAAACCAAAGGGACCGAATCTGTTCCTTTCTCAAAATGATTCGGTTTTAATAAATGATTCAGTTCTTTTCAGTGCAGTTTCTCTTCCTGCTCTCAAGCTGTTTCCTCCCACCCAGAATCTCTGGACTGTGCTGCCCTCTTGTGGGTGTTGTTCTAAATGCCTGGACAATGGTAGTGTAAACGACTCTTCAGCACTTCTCCAAAGTGATCAAGACTACAACAGCGTTAACGGCCTTATTCTAATCACATCTAATCAGATGATTCTTTTTGTTCAAATCAGATGAACAAACTCGGACAGAGGAGTTGTAATGAGGAGCAAGTTGATAATGTCTTCCGGTTTGTTCAGACGCTAGAGGGCGCTTCAGAGCGAGTCCAAAAAAAGAACAATTTCAAATGGAGCCACCGTTTAAAATCCTACTTTGATTATTATAATTATTATTATTATTGATAATAAAAATAATAATCCTGTTCTTAATTGTGTTTCTATTATTATTATTTGTATTATTATTAATATTATGACAATAATAATAACAGTATTATTATTGTTATTAATATATTATTGATAATAAAAATACAAATCATGTTATTAATTGTATTTTTTATTTTTATTATGTATATATTATATTTCATGTTATTATTATTTTTTATGACAATAATAACATTATTTTTATTTATTTATTTTTTTTATTTTGTTTTGTTTTAATACAGACAACTTTGTTCGTTTTCTGGAGACAGAACTGCTATAAAATATTTCAGCACTGTTTTAATGTGTCTGAGCCCCAGAAGGACTAAAACTCTCATTAACATTAAAGACGTCAGTCAGCGCCAACAACCAATGAGCTGCTCAGCTCGCCAGCCAATCGGCGCCTTCCTGGCTGGATGTCGTCATAATCAGACACGTCACGGCAGTTCTTAAGAGATGGGAACAGGCGGTTTCTCCATTATCGTGTTTTCTGTGGAAGAAGCAACAGGTCAGTCTAACACCCTCCTCTCATCCTGTGCACTTGTATTAGTAGGGAAACAATCTAGAGTTCAGTAGCTGTGTGAAGTAAGCACAGTTAGTTTATTGAAATGTATATTCATATTTATACAAATATTTAATTCAAATTAATTTCAGATACAATTAATTTTATTATCTGAGGCAGTGAAGGTGAATCTACTTGCAGCCACCGCTCAAACAGCTTAAGTCCTGCCTTCTCACCACCACTATTCATCTACTTGTACCTGCATCTACTTGCAGCCATTGGTCAAACTACATCCCACCACAGCCAATTTGATTAATATGATTTTATTTAATTTATGTATTTATTATAATTTTATTGTAAGGTGGTAAAAGTAAAGCCCACCCATGTGTGAAAAACTAAATATGGTCACCCTGCCTTAGTTCATCAAGTCGGACAGTGCTAATTCCTGCTAGCGACCCATCTGTTTCCAAGTGGCTGCATGCGTAGACAGAACTAGTAGCTGTAAATTGGTCTGTAAGACACTGGATTTGCTAACTTATGGTTTTCTCAAACAGTGCTTGAAGATATCGAGTAAAAAATGAGACGAAGAGAGAGCAGCAGTTCAACAGCTGTGAAGGACATGAAGCAGGAGAGAGAGCTGCAACATTCACCCAGTTCCACAACCTGTGGGTGCTGGAACTTTGGCTTCCCTAGATTCACCCTCTTCCGTAGAAGGGTTAGAGTCCATGACAGCCATAGAGAGGATGAGCAGCTCCACCAGCTTCAGGAACAGACTAAGGAGAAAAAGAGAGAATCTGAGAAGAAGGAGATAAAGGATAAAAAGGAGAAGAAAGAGAAAAAAGAAAAAAGGAATAAGAAAGAGAAGAAGAAGGAGAAAAGGGACAAGAAGGAGAAGAAGCAGAAGGAGAGAGTGGACAAAGAACAGATGTCCACTAAGAAGGTAAGAAACATGAGGTCACTCATCACACACTATTATTGGATATAGAGGTGCGTAATAGGGCTTCAGCACGATTGAAGTCAGAGGCTAGTCACATCATCTGTCAGGGGCTTTCTTCAAATTTTCACAGAGAGCCCAAACATACATGTCAAAATTGCCCAAATGCGCAAACCTATTTACTGCCACATGGCTGTGTCTGGTAGCAGCTTTAGCAGTTCAGTCAGTAACAGATCATTCACCCTGCAGTTATTACACAAGCAAAAACTGGAGACACTGCAGATTTACACTGGATTAAAATCTCTCGGGATTTTTAATGATCACTTTAAAATTCATGCTGTTTTTGGTTCGTTTTTACAGGAGTGTAAGACGGAGGGTGGCAGAGAGCACCCCTGTGAGGAGCCAATTCAGTGGGAGAAAGAGATCAGGGATTTGGAAGAGTCGGTGAGACGGTTAGACTTGGAGCTTAAGGAATTTCTGGACAGAGAGCAAGAGCTAAAAAGACAGGTGGAGGAAATAATGGCAGAGAGAGATACACAGAGAGAGAAGGAGAGGAAAAACAAGGAGGAGATGAAGCAGAAGAAAGAAGAGCTGCTTCAGGAAATAGAGACGCTGAGAGAGGAAGAGTGTCAGAGCGAGAGAAGAGAGAGCCAGGAGGCAAGTCTGCCTGTTTCTCCAGACAAAGGAGCCTTGCTCAGTGTCCAAGAGCAGGCCACAGCGTCCACTGCCTTCCTAAGTGACCCCACCACACATACTGTTACAGAGGACAATGTGGGGGAAAAGTGCACTATCCCTGAGAAAGACAGCCCACAGACCTCAGATACCCCAACTCAAACAGCTGAGGTGGAAGTTGGCCATGATGGTGGGACAGCAGTGACCATCGAGGTGGAGATGCCACAGGTAAGCTTCAGGAGAACATACCCGTCTGGGTTAACACAGTGTGCTGAACTTATTTAGCCCCTGTCAAGGCAGCATCATGCAGTGATGCTCTGTATGTACTTACTCTAAAATTTTTGTCTCTGGTTTGCAGCTCCTTGAAAGCAGATCCTCATCTCTCCATGTTCCACATGAGGAAGAAGAACAGGAGAAGGAGGAGGAGAAGAAAGCCGTCCCATCTCATCCATTGGTGCCCCTTGGAAATCCGGTTCGTCTTCTTCACTTTAAAAGCAAATACGTTACTTTAGCCAATATCCCTTCCTTCTACACCTAGACTGTGTAATTCGTTCTCCATATGGGGAAATGGTTTATAGTGTAAAGTCATCTCAGTGGTGAATGTTTAAATCAGTGATGCTAATACTTGTCTTTTGCTTATTCCTTTAACAGGCAGGGGTGTTGACAGTGACCCTCAAAAGCTGCAGCAACATCCCTAAATTTGGTATCCTTTAAGTGTAAGACTGTCTCAGTGTTGCAAGTCTAGTGTTTGGGTTTGTGATTGTATTGCTATCAGTCTGTGTTGTCTGTGTAGATAAGAGCTGATTCTGCTTCAACTGTTTTCCTGAGCTTTGCGCCAGCTTGTTTAAAGAGAGGCACCTGTGGGAGTGTGAGGGTCACTTTTGGGAAACTGGTGAGGAACACAAAGCTGCAGCCCTTCACGGACCCCATGTTGATCAACGAGAAAATGCACATCTCTGTCCAGGTTAGTATTACTTTTCAGTGTGTTTGTCTTGGTGCACAGCAGACAATTGGTAGAATATGACGTAGACCAAACAGCACATGCATCAAGCCTACCTTACTTCTGTTTACATCTGCCATTTTGATGTCGAATATATTAGTGTGAACGCTAAGTTAACTAGAACAAAGGAACTGAATCTTAGGCCCCGTCCACAAACATCTACATATATATATATTTTTGTCTTTGTTTTCTCCTCCCGTCCACACGAAAACACAGGTGGCACTACCTTTTAGATTTCCACATATGAATAAATGTAAATACCGGTCTATTACAAATATATAAAGCTCTACTTATTTTTAGAATCTGTAATTTTGTGACTTGTATAGTCCACTACTCTAGGGACTAATGTGTCATTTGGGTTTGTTTTCTTCCTTCTTCGTAGTGTTTCGTTGTCTCACTTTATGAGGTACTATCACTGCGTACGTTCGTCTCTGTGTGACTGGAAATATTTTTATTGTCTTGTCTGCTTGTGTTTGCAGATCACCGACAAAGATGTTCTTGGGGGCGAAGAGTCCAGTTTTCTCAGGGTGGAATTGATCTCTGTTGATCTTCGTACAGGTGCCTCCACACTCCTGGGCAAAGCCACTATTAAGCTGCTGGAAATCCTTAACGTGAGAAACACCTCCTTCACATAGTTTTATAGTTTTTTTATTTATTTTAAAAGCCACTCATTGTCACTGATCACAATAATGAGAGCGTAATGATTTGTATCGCTTTTTTCTACAGAAATCATCGGTTTCCCACCAGTTTGATCTGAGGCTCAAAGATCAGGTAAAGCTCGCATTTTAACATGTTTGTGCATTTACTGCTTGTCTGAAAGAGAAATAGGTTTGTGACTGATTTCTTTTATTTTCAGAAAATCTGCACAGTGGAGGCAGACCTGGTGTTCACGTATGGATTCTTCGGCTATGGATATTCTCACCAGGTTGGTGTTCAGAACAGATGAAGATCATACTAATATGTACATACTGATACAGTGTTGTGCTGATAAAGATCATAATAATAGCGAGTATGTTGTGTTTTCTCTCCCTACAGATCAAGCATGCTGGAAGAACAATGGAAAATCTGGTGCAGAAGTCCTGCTTTCTCCGCTGCCCTCCACCTGAGGAAGAGAATCATACGGTGACCCCTTCCACACTGCCGCCAGTGGACATTTCCTCCCTGACACAGCCAGAGACACAGAGCGGCAGTGAGGCCAGCACATCTGGAGACCTAGTGAACTTCTCCATAAGGATGAGAGGCAGGTTAGTGTCACACTTCATCAAGGCTTAAGCTGAGACCAGCATGGATAAGCCACACTGACCTTGGTCTAAGCTTGGGTGAACTATGAATGGTGACTTACAGTTTAGATATTCTCTTAAGCTTTGATGTAGCTTTCATCATTTTATATTTGTGTGTGTTTGCCAGGCTTTCACGACTGCATAAAGCCTTTAAGGAGTTTAGGACCAGACAGGATAGGCTGCAGTTTCTGGAAAATCTGATCCTAAAGAAGAGAAAATAAACTCCAAGGTGAAAGAGAAAGAGCTTCAAGGTGTGGTGATGTACATGCTTACACTTTTCGAAGTCTGGTGCTTGTGTGGTGTCTTGTTGTGTACTATGTTGAAGGAGTGGTGATATTGAATGTGACAAGGTCAATCTAAATTGGAGGGGAGCGGAGAAGAAAGAGCGCCAGTAAAAATGGAAAGGCCGAAAATACAGGTGGAAGAAAACCATCCTGGTCAGGTTGCCATCCCCACCATCCTGACCTGGATGCACCATCTAACCATTCAACCAAATATTGGTGGAATCATTGTGTGGAAGAGAGAAAGAGATGTATGACTGATTTCTTCTATTTTCAGAAGGTCTGCATGTCGGAGGCAGATCAAGTGTTCGCAGATGAATTCCTGAGCTTCGCATATTCTCAGCAGTTTGGTGTTCAGGACCGATGAAGATCATACTGATGTCTATAGAAGTGTTTTGATGTTAAAGATGATGATTGTAAATGTGTTGCATTTTTTTTCTCCGTAAAGATAAATCATGCCAGAAGAATGATGATCTGCAAAAGCTGATCGCAAAATCGTGTTTTCTCAAACCACAACTAAATCCAAACCACTGCGACATATCTTCATTCATTTCAATAGTAAGTATAATAATGCTTTTTTATTTTGACCTATAGTTTCAATATGGCCAACTGAACAAAAATGTCTGTCTCTGTCTCTCAGTAATGCAGGAGATCTGCTGACATTAGATGACTGCATAGAGAAGAGAGGCTTGGATGAACTTGTTCTGGGTGAACTGTGTGTAGATGCTGGACATTCATTAATACCACATAAAGGTACATACACAGTTTCCAGGTTTAACTCAAAATGTTTATGTGACACTTTTAATTGTAGAAAACTGAACACTCTTTCATTTAAAAAGAACAGCTTTTTATATATATGTGTGTGTGTGTGTGTGTGTGTGTGTGTGTGTTTGCAGCATCTTTAAGGATTGGAGGAGTGCGAGACGATGAAAGGAGAGAGGAGATCAGAACAGATGGAAAGCCAGAGGAAAGAGTGAAAAGGGGAAACGTTCAAGATGAGGAAACAACCTGGCCTGGATACCATCCCCACCATCACAGCCCATCTGCACTAAACAATAAAATGTATTTAAAGAAAATCAAGGCAGTGTTTTGCATTCAACTCTCTGTGGAAACGTATCTGGATTAAAGGGTAAACTGTTGAGCAATTTACCACATCAACACTGAGCTAAAAACCTGAAACCATATGAAATACTCCTAGTCCTAATTAATGACTGATAAAATCCCCAAAGTGAAAAGATGACCAGGAGTCGAAGTTTCCAGATGTAAAGGTATTAAAAGGGAAGGTGCCTCGTTCACGCAAGTACAAACAAAATGGGAATGTCCAGCCATCATACCGCTCAGGAAAGAGACAAGTTCTGTGTCCCAGAGATGAATGTGTGTCACGACCCCCGTTTCTCCATCAAATAGTCGGACACAAGGGCTCGCTTTCCACCGTTTATTCTGAAACAGATTTTATAGTGTGTTAATCTTCTCTTGTCTTAGACAGCTGCACACCACACAAGCTGAACATAAAAAAATGAAATAAGAGGTTAATTTATTTATATAATCCTACTTTTCAGCCGAGAGTAAGTTTAGGCTAGCTATTTCGCTATCATGGCTCAGTTAGCTGAAGCACATGTCTGAGCAGTAATTCGATAAAAACAGCATTTATAAGCACAACTGCCCTCTGAAAAAATTACCAGCTGCTCATATAATGAGTTAGAACAATGTTTTAAAGAATGAATAATGGATTCAATTCAATTTAATTATGTATTAATGAGGAACTTCAGCAGCTACACACCGTCCATCTCAGAGCTCTCACTCGTCTGATGGATGTACGGCAGCAGCAGAGGGACATAGTCTGCAGTGATGTCGCTGCAAGAAAAGAAAAGCCCCCTAAAAATAATTGTAAACTTTTATTCTTTTTATAAATACATAAATGACTTTTTACATTTGTCCTGAACCCTTTTTTTTTTTAAAACAAAAATGGGGTCATTTTGGTGAAACTCAATATTTTATTAACTGTTTTGTTGAACTCTGTTAGATGTGCTTTGGTCTGATGTGCATATCAACCCAAGAACAAAAGCAAAAGACCTTGTAAAGATGCTGTCTGAAGCCGGTGAGAGTGTGTCATTATCCACAGTGAAACGTGTACTGTATCGACTTGGGCTGAAAGACCACTCTGCCAGGAAGAAGCCATTACTCCAAAAGAACCATAAAAAAGACAGATTAATGTTAGCAAATGCACACAGGGACAAAGACCTTAATTTTTGGAGACGAAAAGATAAACTGTTTGGCCATAATGATCATTGGAAAAAGGGGGAAGCTTGCAAGCCTGAGAACACCATCCCAACTGTGAAACACGGGGGTGGCAGCATCATGTTGTGGGGTTGTTTTGCTGCAGAAGGGGCTGGTGCACTTTTTAAAAAATGGCATCATGAGGAAAGAACATTATGTGGAAATCCTGAAGCAACGTCTCAAAACATCAGCCAGGAAGTTAAAGCTTGGGTGCAAATGGGTCTTTTAAATAGACAATGACCCGAAGCATACTGCCAAACTGGTTACAAAGTGGCTTAAGGATAACAAAGTCAATGTTTTGGAGTGGCCATCACAAAGCCCTATTTAAAATGTATGGGCAAAGCTGAAAAGGCATGTGCGAGCAAGGCGGCCTACAAACATGGCTCAGTTACACCACTTCTGTCAGGAGGAATGGGCCAAAATTTCTGCCAACTATTGTGAGAAGCTTGTGGAAGGATATCCAAAATGTTTGACTCAAGTCATACAGTTTAAGGGCAATGGTACCAAATACTAATGAAATGTATTTCAACTTTTGACTTTGAAGAAAATAATAAAAATTGCCTTAAAAATTCCCCCTCTCATTCAATCATTTTGGTCATCCTAATTGACCTAAAACGGGTAAAGTTTATCCTGATTTCGTGTCAGACAGCGAGAAAAAAATGCTTATGTGTCTTTTTATATTGTGCATGTAAACTTCTGGTTTCAACTGTATATAAAGAAACAAGTGAGAAAAAAGATCAAATTGGAGTAAAACGATCTGAACAGGTCAACACATTCACTGTATTAAAATCATAAAAATCATTGCCCTATGCAATAGGCCCTTCCTGATAGTGCACTGTCAATGTGACCAGGTGTCTTTTATGTGATGACACAAGTTTACAGGGAGTTCATCACATTTATCATGAAACGCATCAATGGAGCAGCCCATGATTTCTAACATGTCTTTCGAGATCTTCTGAAAGTTTGCATGGAAGTATGGCTGAATGTTTTCAACTTGATGTCCACTGTTTCTGTTAACTGCCATTTCAATTTCTTAATTGATAAAATGGTTACCTAAGACACTTTGCTACCTCCTTGCTTAGAGGAGCCCATGGTTGAGGACATGCTCTTTCGCAATGTCTTGTGGTGTGTTGTGCTTAAACTGAAATTTGTGGGTTCAAATTCATAATTGTATCTGCACATTTAGTATCAATAGCTCATATTTCTCACATCCACCATGTGCTCCCCTCTCAGTCTTCGATTTCATGATTATTATATAAACAAATGTCATAATTTAAATAATTCCTTTAAGAAATCACAGGCCATCGTAGGAATGATGGTAATGTTGGGAATGGTCATATATTGTTCAAAAATATGTAAAAGTTGGACATTTATTGTCTAGCCCTCCTGTTGTAATAATTTCATGTTAAATAGTTTTGTGGTCCTAGTAAAAAAAACCAAACCAAAACAAAAAAAACCCACCCAATTACAGCTAATAATAAATCTATAGTAATACATATATTATCACCTAATGTTCTGATCAATCTTTAATCAACTTAAGTTCCTGTGAACATAAAGTCTTGTTAAAGTTCTTGTGTGGACAAAGTCATGGACATTTACAGAGAGAAATCTGGAACACAATAGGAGGATTGAGATATTATTAATAAAACTCATCAATAAAAACATTTTGATTTTTTTCATGAATTTATCACTTTTTAAGTGTTCGGTTGGAGCAAAGAAGTTTGGAGGACTTGGATGGGGACAAGGTCAAAGTAGAAAAATATTGATCTTAAATTATAATGATTTGGTCCATCATTTTTGGAGGTGCAGTACATCACTTATCGCATACCCAAGATATTTATTTCATAAAAAGGTTTTCTAACATTAATTTAACCCATTATTAAACTAGAGACCTCTATTTCCTCAGTCAAATACAAGACCTCTGACAAACAAAGTGTCTTTAGAAGGTTTTAAGCATGATTTTATATTCTACTATTTAAACCAAAAGGACCGAATCTGTTCCTTTCTCAAAATGATTCGGTTTTAATAAATGATCCAGTTCTTTTCAGTGCAGTTTCTCTTCCTGCTCTCAAGCTGTTTCCTCCCACCCAGAATCTCTGGACTGTGCTGCCCTCTTGTGGGTGTTGTTCTAAATGCCTGGACAATGGTAGTGTAAACGACTCTTCAGCACTTCTCCAAAGTGATCAAGACTACAACAGCGTTAACGGCCTTATTCTATTCACATCTAATCAGATGATTCTTTTTGTTCAAATCAGATGAACAAACTCGGACAGAGGAGTTGTAGTGAGGAGCAAGTTGATAATGTCTTCCGGTTTGTTCAGACGCTAGAGGGCGCTTCAGAGCGAGTCCAAAAAAAGAACAGTTTCAAATGGAGCCACCGTTTAAAATCCTACTTTGATTATTATAATAATTATTATTATTGATAATAAAAATAATAATCCTGTTCTTAATTGTGTTTCTATTATTATTATTTGTATTATTATTAATATTATGACAATAATAATAACAGTATTATTATTGTTATTAATATATTATTGATAATAAAAATACAAATCATGTTATTAATTGTATTTTTTATTTTTATTATGTATATATTATATTTCATGTTATTATTATTTTTTATGACAATAATAACATTATTTTTATTTTTATTTATTTTTTTATTTTGTTTTGTTTTAATACAGACAACTTTGTTCGTTTTCTGGAGACAGAACTGCTATAAAATATTTCAGCACTGTTTTAATGTGTCTGAGCCCCAGAAGGACTAAAACTCTCATTAACATTAAAGACGTCAGTCAGCGCCAACAACCAATGAGCTGCTCAGCTCGCCAGCCAGTCGGCGCCTTCCTGGCTGGATGTCGTCATAATCAGACACGTCACGGCAGTTCTTAAGAGATGGGAACAGGCGGTTTCTCCATTATCGTGTTTTCTGTGGAAGAAGCAACAGGTCAGTCTAACACCCTCCTCTCATCCTTTGCACTTGTATTAGTAGGGAAACAATCTAGAGTTCAGTAGCTGTGTGAAGTAAGCACAGTTAGTTTATTGAAATGTATATTCATATTTATACAAATATTTAATTCAAATTAATTTCAGATACAGTTAATTTTATTATCTGAGGCAGTAAAGGTGAATCTACTTGCAGCCACCGCTCAAACAGCTTAAATCCCGCCTTCTCACCACCACTATTGATCTACTTGTACCTGCATCTACTTGCAGCCATTGGTCAAACTACATCCCACCACAGCCAATTTGATTAATATGATTTTATTTAATTTATGTATTTATTATAATTTTATTGTAAGGTGGTAAAAGTAAAGCCCACGCATGTGTGAAAAACTAAATATGGTCACCCTGCCTTAGTTCATCAAGTCGGACAGTGCTAATTCCTGCTAGCGACCCATCTGTTTCCAAGTGGCTGCATGCGTAGACAGAACTAGTAGCTGTAAATTGGTCTGTAAGACACTGGATTTGCTAATTTATGGTTTTCTCAAACAGTGCTTGAAGATATCGAGTAAAAAATGAGACGAAGAGAGAGCAGCAGTTCAACAGCTGTAAAGGACATGAAGCAGAAGAGAGAGCTGCAACATTCACCCAGTTCCACAACCTGTGGGTGCTGGAACTTTGGCTTCCCTAGATTCACCCTCTTCCGTAGAAGGGTTAGAGTCCATGACAGCCATAGAGAGGATGAGCAGCTCCACCAGCTTCAGGAAGAGACTAGAGAGAAAAAGAGAGAATCTGAGAAGAAGGAGATAAAGGATAAAAAGGAGAAGAAAGAGAAAAAAGAAAAAAGGAATAAGAAAGAGAAGAAGAAGGAGAAAAGGGACAAGAAGGAGAATAAGCAGAAGGAGAGAGTGGACAAAGAACAGATGTCCACTAAGAAGGTAAGAAACATGAGGTCACTCATCACACACTATTATTGGATATAGAGCTGCGTAATAGGGCTTCAGCACGATTGGAGTCAGAGGCTAGTCAGAGGAGATTCTGGGACATCATCTGTCAGGGGCTTTCTTCAAATTTTCACAGAGAGCCCAAACATACATGTCAAAATTGCCCAAATGCGCAAACCTATTTACTGCCACATGGCTGTGTCTGGGAGCAGCTTTAGCAGTTCAGCCAGTAACAGATCATTCACCCTGCAGTTATTACACAAGCAAAAACTGGAGACACTGCAGATTTACACCGGATTAAAATCTCTCTGGATTTTTAATGATCACTTTAAAATTCATGCTGTTTTTGGTTTGTTTTTACAGGAGTGTAAGACGGAGGGTGGCAGAGAGCACCCCTGTGAGGAGCCAATTCAGTGGGAGAAAGAGATCAGGGACTTGGAAGAGTCGGTGAGACGGTTAGACTTGGAGCTTAAGGAATTTCTGGACAGAGAGCAAGAGCTAAAAAGACAGGTGGAGGAAATAATGGCAGAGAGAGATACACAGAGAGAGAAGGAGAGGAAAAACAAGGAGGAGATGAAGCAGAAGGAAGAAGAGCTGCTTCAGGAAATAGCGACGCTGAGAGAGGAAGAGTGTCAGAGCGAGAGAAGAGAGAGCCAGGAGGCAAGTCTGCCTGTTTCTCCAGACAAAGGAGCCTTGCTCAGTGTCCAAGAGCAGGCCACAGCGTCCACTGCCTTCCTAAGTGACCCCACCACACATACTGTTACAGAGGACAGTGTGGGGGAAAAGTGCACTATCCCTGAGAAAGACAGCCCACAGACCTCAGATACCCCAACTCAAACAGCTGAGGTGGAAGTTGGCCATGATGGTGGGACAGCAGTGACCATCGAGGTGGAGACGCCACAGGTAAGCTTCAGGAGAACATACCCGTCTGGGTTAACACAGTGTGCTGAACTTATTTAGCCCCTGTCAAGGCAGCATCATGCAGTGATGCTCTGTATGTACTTACTCTAAAATGTTTGTCTCTGGTTTGCAGCTCCTTGAAAGCAGATCCTCATCTCTCCATGTTCCACAAGAGGAAGAAGAACAGGAGAAGGAGGAGGAGAAGAAAGCCGTCCCATCTCATCCATTGGTGCCCCTTGGAAATCCGGTTCGTCTTCTTCACTTTAAAAGCAAACCCGATACTTTAGCCAATATCCCTTCCTTCTACACCTAGACTGTGTAATTCGTTCTCCATATGGGGAAATGGTTTATAGTGTAAAGTCATCTCAGTGGTGAATGTTTAAATCAGTGATGCTAATACTTGTCTTTTGCTTATTCCTTTAACAGGCAGGGGTGTTGACAGTGACCCTCAAAAGCTGCAGCAACATCCCTAAATTTGGTATCCTTTAAGTGTAAGACTGTCTCAGTGTTGCAAGTCTAGTGTTTGGGTTTGTGATTGTATTGCTATCAGTCGGTGTTGTCTGTGTAGATAAGAGCTGATTCTGCTTCAACTGTTTTCCTGAGCTTTGCGCCAGCTTGTTTAAAGAGAGGCACCTGTGGGACTGTGAGGGTCACTTTTGGGAAACTGGTGAGGAACACAAAGCTGCAGCCCTTCACGGACCCCATGTTGATCAACGAGAAAATGCACATCTCTGTCCAGGTTAGTATTACTTTTCAGTGTGTTTGTCTTGGTGCACAGCAGACAATTGGTAGAATATGACGTAGACCAAACAGCACATGCATCAAGCCTACCTTACTTCTGTTTACATCTGCCATTTTGATGTCGAATATATTAGTGTGAACGCTAAGTTAACTAGAACAAAGGAACTGAATCTTAGGCTCCGTCCACAAACATCTACATATATATATTTTTTTGTCTTCGTTTTCTCCTCCCGTCCACACGAAAACACAGATGGCACTACCTTTTAGATTTCCACATATGAATAAATGTAAATACCGGTCTATTACAAATATATAAAGCTCTACTTATTTTTAGAATCTGTAATTTTGTGACTTGTATAGTCCACTACTCTAGGGACTAATGTGTCATTTTGGTTTGTTTTCTTCCTTCTTCGTAGTGTTTCGTCGTCTCACTTTATGAGGTACTATCACTGCGTACGTTCGTCTCTGTGTGACTGGAAATATTTTTGTTTTGTCTGCTTGTGTTTGCAGATCACCGACAAAGATGTTCTTGGGGGCGAAGAGTCCAGTTTTCTCAGGGTGGAATTGATCTCTGTTGATCTTCGTACAGGTGCCTCCACACTCCTGGGCAAAGCCACTATTAAGCTGCTGGAAATCCTTAACGTGAGAAACACCTCCTTCACATAGTTTTATAGTTTTTTTATTTATTTTAAAAGCCACTCATTGTCACTGATCACAATAATGAGACCGTAATGATTTGTATCGCTTTTTTCTACAGAAATCATCGGTTTCCCACCAGTTTGATCTGAGGCTCAAAGATCAGGTAAAGCTCGCATTTTAACATGTTTGTGCATTTACTGCTTGTCTGAAAGAGAAATAGGTTTGTGACTGATTTCTTTTATTTTCAGAAAATCTGCACAGTGGAGGCAGACCTGGTGTTCACGTATGGATTCTTCGGCTATGGATATTCTCACCAGGTTGGTGTTCAGAACAGATGAAGATCATACTAATATGTACATACTGATACAGTGTTGTGCTGATAAAGATCATAATAATAGCGAGTATGTTGTGTTTTCTCTCCCTACAGATCAAGCATGCTGGAAAAACAATGGAAGATCTGGTGCAGAAGTCCTGCTTTCTCCGCTGCCCTCCACCTGAGGAAGAGAATCATACGGTGACCCCTTCCACACTGCCGCCAGTGGACGTTTCCTCCCTGACACAGCCAGAGACACAGAGCGGCAGTGAGGCCAGGACATCTGGAGACCTAGTGAACTTCTCCATAAGGATGAGAGGCAGGTAAGTGTCACACTTCATCAAGGCTTAAGCTGAGACCAGCATGGATAAGCCACACTGACCTTGGTCTAAGCTTGGGTGAACTCTGAATGGTGACTTACAGTTTAGATATTCTCTTAAGCTTTGATGTAGCTTTCATCATTTTATATTTGTGTGTGTTTGCCAGGCTTTCACGACTGCATAAAGCCTTTAAGGAGTTTAGGACCAGACAGGATAGGCTGCAGTTTCTGGAAAATCTGATCCTAAAGAAGAGAAAATAAACTCCAAGGTGAAAGAGAAAGAGCTTCAAGGTGTGGTGATGTACATGCTTACACTTTTCGAAGTCTGGTGCTTGTGTGGTGTCTTGTTGTGTACTATGTTGAAGGAGTGGTGATATTGAATGTGACAAGGTCAATCTAAATTGGAGGGGAGCGGAGAAGAAAGAGCGCCAGTAAAAATGGAAAGGCTGAAAATACAGGTGGAAGAAACCATCCTGGTCAGGTTGCCATGCCCACCATCCTGACCTGGATGCACCATCTAACCATTCAACCAAATATTGGTGGAATCATTGTGTGGAAGAGAGAAAGAGATGTATGACTGATTTCTTCTATTTTCAGAAGGTCTGCATGTCGGAGGCAGATCAAGTGTTCACAGATGAATTCCTGAGCTTCGCATATTCTCAGCAGTTTGGTGTTCAGGACCGATGAAGATCATACTGATGTCTATAGAAGTGTTTTGATGTTAAAGATGATGATTGTAAATGTGTTGCATTTTTTTCTCCCTACAGATACATCATGCCAGAAGAATGATGATCTGCATGATCTGTTTTCTCCGCTGCCCTCCACTCAAACTACTGCGACATATCTTCATTCATTTCAATAGTAAGTATAATAATGCTTTTTTATTTTTTACCTATAGTTTCAATATGGACAACTGAACAAAAATGTCTGTCTCTGTCTCTCGGTAATGTAGGAGATCTGCTGACATTAGATGACTGCATAGAGAAGAGAGACTTGGGTGAACTTGGTCTAGGCTTGGGTGAACTGTGTGTAGATGCTGGACATTCATTAATACCACATAAAGGTACATACACAGTTTCCAGGTTTAACTCAAAATGTTTATGTGACACTTTTAATTGTAGAAAACTGAACACTCCTTCATTTAAAAAGAACAGCTTTTTATATATATGTGTGTGTGTGTGTGTGTGTGTGTGTGTGTGTGTGTGTTTGCAGCATCTTTAAGGACTGGAGGAGTGCGAGACGATGAAAGAAGGAGAGAGGAGATCAGAACAGATGGAAAGCCAGAGGAAAGAGTGAAAAGGGGAAACTTTCAAGATGTCTAAACAATAAAATGTATTTAAAGAAAATCAAGGCAGTGTTTTGCATTCAACTCTCTTTGGAAACGTATCTGAATTGAAGGGTAAACTGTTGAGCAATTTACCACATCAACACTGAGCTAAAAACCTGAAACCATATGAAATACTCCTAGTCCTAATTAATGACTGATAAAATCCCCAAAGTGAAAAGATGACCAGGAGTCAAAGTTTCCAGATGTAAAGGTATTAAAAGGGAAGGTGCCTCGTTCACGCAAGTACAAACAAAATGGGAATGTCCAGCCATCATACCGCTCAGGAAAGAGACAAGTTCTGTGTCCCAGAGATGAATGTGTGTCACGACCCCCGTTTCTCCATCAAATAGTCGGACACAAGGGCTCGCTTTCCACCGTTTATTCTGAAACAGATTTTATAGTGTGTTAAACTTCTCTTGTCTTAGACAGCTGCACACCACACAAGCTGAACATAAAAAAATGAAATAAGAGGTTAATTTATTTATATAATCCTACTTTTCAGCCGAGAGTAAGTTTAGGCTAGCTATTTCGCTATCATGGCTCAGTTAGCTGAAGCACATGTCTGAGCAGTAATTCGATAAAAACAGCATTTATAAGCACAACTGCCCTCTGAAAAAATTACCAGCTGCTCATATAATGAGTTAGAACAATGTTTTAAAGAATTAATAATGGATTCAATTCAATTTAATTATGTATTAATGAGGAACTTCAGCAGCTACACACCGTCCATCTCAGAGCTCTCACTCGTCTGATGGACGCACGGCAGCAGCAGAGGGACATAGTCTGCAGTGATGTCGCTGCAAGAAAAGAAAAGCCCCCTAAAAATAATTGTAACCTTTTATTCTTTTTATAAATACATAAATGACTTTTTACATTTGTCCTGAACCCTTTTTACCAAAAATGGGGTCATTTTGGTGAAACTCAATATTTTATTAACTGTTTTGTTGAACTCTGTTACATGTGCTTTGGTCTGATGTGCATATCAACCCAAGAACAAAAGCAAAAGACCTTGTAAAGATGCTGTCTGAAGCCGGTGAGAGTGTGTCATTATCCACAGTGAAACGTGTACTGTATCGACTTGGGCTGAAAGACCACTCTGCCAGGAAGAAGCCATTACTCCAAAAGAACCATAAAAAAGACAGATTAATGTTAGCAAATGCACACAGGGACAAAGACCTTAATTTTTGGAGACGAAAAGATAAACTGTTTGGCCATAATGATCATTGGAAAAAGGGGGAAGCTTGCAAGCCTGAGAACACCATCCCAACTGTGAAACATGGGGGTGGCAGCATCATGTTGTGGGGTTGTTTTGCTGCAGGAGGGACTGGTGCACTTTTTAAAAAATGGCATCATGAGGAAAGAACATTATGTGGAAATCCTGAAGCAACGTCTCAAAACATCAGCCAGGAAGTTAAAGCTTGGGTGCAAATGGGTCTTTTAAATAGACAATGACCCGAAGCATACTGCCAAACTGGTTACAAAGTGGCTTAAGGATAACAAAGTCAATGTTTTGGAGTGGCCATCACAAAGCCCTATTTAAAATGTATTATATAAACAAATGTCATAATTTAAATAATTCCTTTAAGAAATCACAGGCCATCGTAGGAATGATGGTAATGTTGGGAATGGTCATATATTGTTCAAAAATATGTAAAAGTTGGACATTTATTGTCTAGCCCTCCTGTTGTAATAATTTCATGTTAAATAGTTTTGTGGTCCTAGTAAAAAAAAACAAACCAAAACAAAAAAAACCCACCCAATTACAGCTAATAATAAATCTATAGTAATACATATATTATCACCTAATGTTCTGATCAATCTTTAATCAACTTAGGTTCCTGTGAACATAAAGTCTTGTTAAAGTTCTTGTGTGGACAAAGTCATGGACATTTACAGAGAGAAATCTGGAACACAATAGGAGGATTGAGTTATTATTAATAAAACTCACATTTTGATTTTTTTCATGAATTTATCACTTTTTAAGTGTTCGGTTGGAGCAAAGAAGTTTGGAGGACTTGGATGGGGACAAGGTCAAAGTAGCAAAATATTGATCTTAAATTATAATGATTTGGTCCATCATTTTTGGAGGTGCAGTACATCACTTATCGCATACCCAAGATATTTATTTCATAAAAAGGTTTTCTAACATTAATTTAACCCATTATTAAACTAGAGACCTCTATTTCCTCAGTCAAATACAAGACCTCTGACAAACAAAGTGTCTTTAGAAGGTTTTAAGCATGATTTTATATTCTACTATTTAAACCAAAAGGACCGAATTTGTTCCTTTCTCAAAATGATTCGGTTTTAATAAATGATCCAGTTCTTTTCAGTGCAGTTTCTCTTCCTGCTCTCAAGCTGTTTCCTCCCACCCAGAATCTCTGGACTGTGCTGCCCTCTTGTGGGTGTTGTTCTAAATGCCTGGACAATGGTAGTGTAAACGACTCTTCAGCACTTCTCCAAAGTGATCAAGACTACAACAGCGTTAACGGCCTTATTCTAATCACATCTAATCAGATGATTCTTTTTGTTCAAATCAGATGAACAAACTCGGACAGAGAAGTTGTAATGAGGAGCAAGTTGATAATGTCTTCCGGTTTGTTCAGACGCTAGAGGGCGCTTCAGAGCGAGTCCAAAAAAAGAACAGTTTCAAATGGAGCCACCGTTTAAAATCCTACTTTGATTATTATAATAATTATTATTATTGATAATAAAAATAATAATCCTGTTCTTAATTGTGTTTCTATTATTATTATTTGTATTATTATTAATATTATGACAATAATAATAACAGTATTATTATTGTTATTAATATATTATTGATAATAAAAATACAAATCATGTTATTAATTGTATTTTTTATTTTTATTATGTATATATTATATTTCATGTTATTATTATTTTTTATGACAATAATAACATTATTTTTATTTTTATTTATTTTTTATTTTGTTTTGTTTTAATACAGACAACTTTGTTCGTTTTCTGGAGACAGAACTGCTATAAAATATTTCAGCACTGTTTTAATGTGTCTGAGCCCCAGAAGGACTAAAACTCTCATTAACATTAAAGACGTCAGTCAGCGCCAACAACCAATGAGCTGCTCAGCTCGCCAGCCAATCGGCGCCTTCCTGGCTGGATGTCGTCATAATCAGACACGTCACGGCAGTTCTTAAGAGATGGGAACAGGCGGTTTCTCCATTATCGTGTTTTCTGTGGAAGAAGCAACAGGTCAGTCTAACACCCTCCTCTCATCCTGTGCACTTGTATTAGTAGGGAAACAATCTAGAGTTCAGTAGCTGTGTGAAGTAAGCACAGTTAGTTTATTGAAATGTATATTCATATTTATACAAATATTTAATTCAAATTAATTTCAGATACAGTTAATTTTATTATCTGAGGCAGTAAAGGTGAATCTACTTGCAGCCACCGCTCAAACAGCTTAAGTCCCGCCTTCTCACCACCACTATTGATCTACTTGTACCTGCATCTACTTGCAGCCATTGGTCAAACTACATCCCACCACAGCCAATTTGATTAATATGATTTTATTTAATTTATGTATTTATTATAATTTTATTGTAAGGTGGTAAAAGTAAAGCCCACCCATGTGTGAAAAACTAAATATGGTCACCCTGCCTTAGTTCATCAAGTCGGACAGTGCTAATTCCTGCTAGCGACCCATCTGTTTCCAAGTGGCTGCATGCGTAGACAGAACTAGTAGCTGTAAATTGGTCTGTAAGACACTGGATTTGCTAATTTATGGTTTTCTCAAACAGTGCTTGAAGATATCGAGTAAAAAATGAGACGAAGAGAGAGCAGCAGTTCAACAGCTGTAAAGGACATGAAGCAGGAGAGAGAGCTGCAACATTCACCCAGTTCCACAACCTGTGGGTGCTGGAACTTTGGCTTCCCTAGATTCACCCTCTTCCGTAGAAGGGTTAGAGTCCATGACAGCCATAGAGAGGATGAGCAGCTCCACCAGCTTCAGGAAGAGACTAGAATGAAAAAGAGAGAATCTGAGAAGAAGGAGATAAAGGATAAAAAGGAGAAGAAAGAGAAAAAAGAAAAAAGGAATAAGAAAGAGAAGAAGAAGGAGAAAAGGGACAAGAAGGAGAAGAAGCAGAAGGAGAGAGTGGACAAAGAACAGATGTCCACTAAGAAGGTAAGAAACATGAGGTCACTCATCACACACTATTATTGGATATAGAGCTGCGTAATAGGGCTTCAGCACGATTGGAGTCAGAGGCTAGTCAGAGGAGATTCTGGGACATCATCTGTCAGGGGCTTTCTTCAAATTTTCACAGAGAGCCCAAACATACATGTCAAAATTGCCCAAATGCGCAAACCTATTTACTGCCACATGGCTGTGTCTGGGAGCAGCTTTAGCAGTTCAGCCAGTAACAGATCATTCACCCTGCAGTTATTACACAAGCAAAAACTGGAGACACTGCAGATTTACACCGGATTAAAATCTCTCTGGATTTTTAATGATCACTTTAAAATTCATGCTGTTTTTGGTTTGTTTTTACAGGAGTGTAAGACGGAGGGTGGCAGAGAGCACCCCTGTGAGGAGCCAATTCAGTGGGAGAAAGAGATCAGGGATTTGGAAGAGTCGGTGAGACGGTTAGACTTGGAGCTTAAGGAATTTCTGGACAGAGAGCAAGAGCTAAAAAGACAGGTGGAGGAAATAATGGCAGAGAGAGATACACAGAGAGAGAAGGAGAGGAAAAACAAGGAGGAGATGAAGCAGAAGGAAGAAGAGCTGCTTCAGGAAATAGAGACGCTGAGAGAGGAAGAGTGTCAGAGCGAGAGAAGAGAGAGCCAGGAGGCAAGTCTGCCTGTTTCTCCAGACAAAGGAGCCTTGCTCAGTGTCCAAGAGCAGGCCACAGCGTCCACTGCCTTCCTAAGTGACCCCACCACACATACTGTTACAGAGGACAATGTGGGGGAAAAGTGCACTATCCCTGAGAAAGACAGCCCACAGACCTCAGATACCCCAACTCAAACAGCTGAGGTGGAAGTTGGCCATGATGGTGGGACAGCAGTGACCATCGAGGTGGAGACGCCACAGGTAAGCTTCAGGAGAACATACCCGTCTGGGTTAACACAGTGTGCTGAACTTATTTAGCCCCTGTCAAGGCAGCATCATGCAGTGATGCTCTGTATGTACTTACTCTAAAATGTTTGTCTCTGGTTTGCAGCTCCTTGAAAGCAGATCCTCATCTCTCCATGTTCCACATGAGGAAGAAGAACAGGAGAAGGAGGAGGAGAAGAAAGCCGTCCCATCTCATCCATTGGTGCCCCTTGGAAATCCGGTTCGTCTTCTTCACTTTAAAAGCAAACCCGATACTTTAGCCAATATCCCTTCCTTCTACACCTAGACTGTGTAATTCGTTCTCCATATGGGGAAATGGTTTATAGTGTAAAGTCATCTCAGTGGTGAATGTTTAAATCAGTGATGCTAATACTTGTCTTTTGCTTATTCCTTTAACAGGCAGGGGTGTTGACAGTGACCCTCAAAAGCTGCAGCAACATCCCTAAATTTGGTATCCTTTAAGTGTAAGACTGTCTCAGTGTTGCAAGTCTAGTGTTTGGGTTTGTGATTGTATTGCTATCAGTCGGTGTTGTCTGTGTAGATAAGAGCTGATCAAGCTTCAACTGTTTTCCTGAGCTTTGCGCCAGCTTGTTTAAAGAGAGGCACCTGTGGGACTGTGAGGGTCACTTTTGGGAAACTGGTGAGGAACACAAAGCTGCAGCCCTTCACGGACCCCATGTTGATCAACGAGAAAATGCACATCTCTGTCCAGGTTAGTATTACTTTTCAGTGTGTTTGTCTTGGTGCACAGCAGACAATTGGTAGAATATGACGTAGACCAAACAGCACATGCATCAAGCCTACCTTACTTCTGTTTACATCTGCCATTTTGATGTCGAATATATTAGTGTGAACGCTAAGTTAACTAGAACAAAGGAACTGAATCTTAGGCTCCGTCCACAAACATCTACATATATATATTTTTTTGTCTTCGTTTTCTCCTCCCGTCCACACGAAAACACAGATGGCACTACCTTTTAGATTTCCACATATGAATAAATGTAAATACCGGTCTATTACAAATATATAAAGCTCTACTTATTTTTAGAATCTGTAATTTTGTGACTTGTATAGTCCACTACTCTAGGGACTAATGTGTCATTTTGGTTTGTTTTCTTCCTTCTTCGTAGTGTTTCGTCGTCTCACTTTATGAGGTACTATCACTGCGTACGTTCGTCTCTGTGTGACTGGAAATATTTTTGTTTTGTCTGCTTGTGTTTGCAGATCACCGACAAAGATGTTCTTGGGGGCGAAGAGTCCAGTTTTCTCAGGGTGGAATTGATCTCTGTTGATCTTCGTACAGGTGCCTCCACACTCCTGGGCAAAGCCACTATTAAGCTGCTGGAAATCCTTAACGTGAGAAACACCTCCTTCACATAGTTTTATAGTTTTTTTATTTATTTTAAAAGCCACTCATTGTCACTGATCACAATAATGAGACCGTAATGATTTGTATCGCTTTTTTCTACAGAAATCATCGGTTTCCCACCAGTTTGATCTGAGGCTCAAAGATCAGGTAAAGCTCGCATTTTAACATGTTTGTGCATTTACTGCTTGTCTGAAAGAGAAATAGGTTTGTGACTGATTTCTTTTATTTTCAGAAAATCTGCACAGTGGAGGCAGACCTGGTGTTCACGTATGGATTCTTCGGCTATGGATATTCTCACCAGGTTGGTGTTCAGAACAGATGAAGATCATACTAATATGTACATACTGATACAGTGTTGTGGTGATAAAGATCATAATAATAGCGAGTATGTTGTGTTTTCTCTCCCTACAGATCAAGCATGCTGGAAAAACAATGGAAGATCTGGTGCAGAAGTCCTGCTTTCTCCGCTGCCCTCCACCTGAGGAAGAGAATCATACGGTGACCCCTTCCACACTGCCGCCAGTGGACGTTTCCTCCCTGACACAGCCAGAGACACAGAGCGGCAGTGAGGCCAGGACATCTGGAGACCTAGTGAACTTCTCCATAAGGATGAGAGGCAGGTAAGTGTCACACTTCATCAAGGCTTAAGCTGAGACCAGCATGGATAAGCCACACTGACCTTGGTCTAAGCTTGGGTGAACTCTGAATGGTGACTTACAGTTTAGATATTCTCTTAAGCTTTGATGTAGCTTTCATCATTTTATATTTGTGTGTGTTTGCCAGGCTTTCACGACTGCATAAAGCCTTTAAGGAGTTTAGGACCAGACAGGATAGGCTGCAGTTTCTGGAAAATCTGATCCTAAAGAAGAGAAAATAAACTCCAAGGTGAAAGAGAAAGAGCTTCAAGGTGTGGTGATGTACATGCTTACACTTTTCGAAGTCTGGTGCTTGTGTGGTGTCTTGTTGTGTACTATGTTGAAGGAGTGGTGATATTGAATGTGACAAGGTCAATCTAAATTGGAGGGGAGCGGAGAAGAAAGAGCGCCAGTAAAAATGGAAAGGCTGAAAATACAGGTGGAAGAAACCATCCTGGTCAGGTTGCCATCCCCACCATCCTGACCTGGATGCACCATCTAACCATTCAACCAAATATTGGTGGAATCATTGTGTGGAAGAGAGAAAGAGATGTATGACTGATTTCTTCTATTTTCAGAAGGTCTGCATGTCGGAGGCAGATCAAGTGTTCACAGATGAATTCCTGAGCTTCGCATATTCTCAGCAGTTTGGTGTTCAGGACCGATGAAGATCATACTGATGTCTATAGAAGTGTTTTGATGTTAAAGATGATGATTGTAAATGTGTTGCATTTTTTTCTCCCTACAGATACATCATGCCAGAAGAATGATGATCTGCAAAAGCTGATGGCAAAATCGTGTTTTCTCCGCTGCCCTCCACTCAAACTACTGCGACATATCTTCATTCATTTCAATAGTAAGTATAATAATGCTTTTTTATTTTTTACCTATAGTTTCAATATGGACAACTGAACAAAAATGTCTGTCTCTGTCTCTCGGTAATGTAGGAGATCTGCTGACATTAGATGACTGCATAGAGAAGAGAGGCTTGGGTGAACTTGGTCTAGGCTTGGGTGAACTGTGTGTAGATGCTGGACATTCATTAATACCACATAAAGGTACATACACAGTTTCCAGGTTTAACTCAAAATGTTTATGTGACACTTTTAATTGTAGAAAACTGAACACTCCTTCATTTAAAAAGAACAGCTTTTTATATATATGTGTGTGTGTGTGTGTGTGTGTGTGTGTGTTTGCAGCATCTTTAAGGACTGGAGGAGTGCGAGACGATGAAAGAAGGAGAGAGGAGATCAGAACAGATGGAAAGCCAGAGGAAAGAGTGAAAAGGGGAAACTTTCAAGATGTCTAAACAATAAAATGTATTTAAAGAAAATCAAGGCAGTGTTTTGCATTTAACTCTCTTTGGAAACGTATCTGGATTAAAGGGTAAACTGTTGAGCAATTTACCACATCAACACTGAGCTAAAAACCTGAAACCATATGAAATACTCCTAGTCCTAATTAATGACTGATAAAATCCCCAAAGTGAAAAGATGACCAGGAGTCGAAGTTTCCAGATGTAAAGGTATTAAAAGGGAAGGTGCCTCGTTCACGCAAGTACAAACAAAATGGAAATGTCCAGCCATCATACCGCTCAGGAAAGAGACAAGTTCTGTGTCCCAGAGATGAATGTGTGTCACGACCCCCGTTTCTCCATCAAATAGTCGGACACAAGGGCTCGCTTTCCACCGTTTATTCTGAAACAGATTTTATAGTGTGTTAATCTTCTCTTGTCTTAGACAGCTGCACACCACACAAGCTGAACATAAAAAAATGAAATAAGAGGTTAATTTATTTATATAATCCTACTTTTCAGCCGAGAGTAAGTTTAGGCTAGCTATTTCGCTATCATGGCTCAGTTAGCTGAAGCACATGTCTGAGCAGTAATTCGATAAAAACAGCATTTATAAGCACAACTGCCCTCTGAAAAAATTACCAGCTGCTCATATAATGAGTTAGAACAATGTTTTAAAGAATTAATAATGGATTCAATTCAATTTAATTATGTATTAATGAGGAACTTCAGCAGCTACACACCGTCCATCTCAGAGCTCTCACTCGTCTGATGGATGTACGGCAGCAGCAGAGGGACATAGTCTGCAGTGATGTCGCTGCAAGAAAAGAAAAGCCCCCTAAAAATAATTGTAACCTTTCATTTTTTTTATAAAGACATAAATGACTTTTTACATTTGTCCTGAACCCTTTTTACCAAAAATGGGGTCATTTTGGTGAAACTCAATATTTTATTAACTGTTTTGTTGAACTCTGTTACATGTGCTTTGGTCTGATGTGCATATCAACCCAAGAACAAAAGCAAAAGACCTTGTAAAGATGCTGTCTGAAGCCGGTGAGAGTGTGTCATTATCCACAGTGAAACGTGTACTGTATCGACTTGGGCTGAAAGACCACTCTGCCAGGAAGAAGCCATTACTCCAAAAGAACCATAAAAAAGACAGATTAATGTTAGCAAATGCACACAGGGACAAAGACCTTAATTTTTGGAGACGAAAAGTTTGGCCATAATGATCATTGGAAAAAGGGGGAAGCTTGCAAGCCTGAGAACACCATCCCAACTGTGAAACACGGGGGTGGCAGCATCATGTTGTGGGGTTGTTTTGCTGCAGAAAGGGCTGGGGCACTTTTTAAAAAATGGCATCATGAGGAAAGAACATTATGTGGAAATCCTGAAGCAACGTCTCAAAACATCAGCCAGGAAGTTAAAGCTTGGGTGCAAATGGGTCTTTTAAATAGACAATGACCCGAAGCATACTGCCAAACTGGTTACAAAGTGGCTTAAGGATAACAAAGTCAATGTTTTGGAGTGGCCATCACAAAGCCCTATTTAAAATGTATTATATAAACAAATGTCATAATTTAAATAATTCCTTTAAGAAATCACAGGCCATCGTAGGAATGATGGTAATGTTGGGAATGGTCATATATTGTTCAAAAATATGTAAAAGTTGGACATTTATTGTCTAGCCCTCCTGTTGTAATAATTTCATGTTAAATAGTTTTGTGGTCCTAGTAAAAAAAAACAAACCAAAACAAAAAAAACCCACCCAATTACAGCTAATAATAAATCTATAGTAATACATATATTATCACCTAATGTTCTGATCAATCTTTAATCAACTTAGGTTCCTGTGAACATAAAGTCTTGTTAAAGTTCTTGTGTGGACAAAGTCATGGACATTTACAGAGAGAAATCTGGAACACAATAGGAGGATTGAGTTATTATTAATAAAACTCACATTTTGATTTTTTTCATGAATTTATCACTTTTTAAGTGTTCGGTTGGAGCAAAGAAGTTTGGAGGACTTGGATGGGGACAAGGTCAAAGTAGCAAAATATTGATCTTAAATTATAATGATTTGGTCCATCATTTTTGGAGGTGCAGTACATCACTTATCGCATACCCAATAAAAAGGTTTTCTAACATTAATTTAACCCATTATTAAACTAGAGACCTCTATTTCCTCAGTCAAATACAAGACCTCTGACAAACAAAGTGTCTTTAGAAGGTTTTAAGCATGATTTTATATTCTACTATTTAAACCAAAAGGACCGAATTTGTTCCTTTCTCAAAATGATTCGGTTTTAATAAATGATCCAGTTCTTTTCAGTGCAGTTTCTCTTCCTGCTCTCAAGCTGTTTCCTCCCACCCAGAATCTCTGGACTGTGCTGCCCTCTTGTGGGTGTTGTTCTAAATGCCTGGACAATGGTAGTGTAAACGACTCTTCAGCACTTCTCCAAAGTGATCAAGACTACAACAGCGTTAACGGCCTTATTCTAATCACATCTAATCAGATGATTCTTTTTGTTCAAATCAGATGAACAAACTCGGACAGAGAAGTTGTAATGAGGAGCAAGTTGATAATGTCTTCCGGTTTGTTCAGACGCTAGAGGGCGCTTCAGAGCGAGTCCAAAAAAAGAACAGTTTCAAATGGAGCCACCGTTTAAAATCCTACTTTGATTATTATAATAATTATTATTATTGATAATAAAAATAATAATCCTGTTCTTAATTGTGTTTCTATTATTATTATTTGTATTATTATTAATATTATGACAATAATAATAACAGTATTATTATTGTTATTAATATATTATTGATAATAAAAATACAAATCATGTTATTAATTGTATTTTTTATTTTTATTATGTATATATTATATTTCATGTTATTATTATTTTTTATGACAATAATAACATTATTTTTATTTTTATTTATTTTTTATTTTGTTTTGTTTTAATACAGACAACTTTGTTCGTTTTCTGGAGACAGAACTGCTATAAAATATTTCAGCACTGTTTTAATGTGTCTGAGCCCCAGAAGGACTAAAACTCTCATTAACATTAAAGACGTCAGTCAGCGCCAACAACCAATGAGCTGCTCAGCTCGCCAGCCAATCGGCGCCTTCCTGGCTGGATGTCGTCATAATCAGACACGTCACGGCAGTTCTTAAGAGATGGGAACAGGCGGTTTCTCCATTATCGTGTTTTCTGTGGAAGAAGCAACAGGTCAGTCTAACACCCTCCTCTCATCCTTTGCACTTGTATTAGTAGGGAAACAATCTAGAGTTCAGTAGCTGTGTGAAGTAAGCACAGTTAGTTTATTGAAATGTATATTCATATTTATACAAATATTTAATTCAAATTAATTTCAGATACAGTTAATTTTATTATCTGAGGCAGTAAAGGTGAATCTACTTGCAGCCACCGCTCAAACAGCTTAAGTCCCGCCTTCTCACCACCACTATTGATCTACTTGTACCTGCATCTACTTGCAGCCATTGGTCAAACTACATCCCACCACAGCCAATTTGATTAATATGATTTTATTTAATTTATGTATTTATTATAATTTTATTGTAAGGTGGTAAAAGTAAAGCCCACCCATGTGTGAAAAACTAAATATGGTCACCCTGCCTTAGTTCATCAAGTCGGACAGTGCTAATTCCTGCTAGCGACCCATCTGTTTCCAAGTGGCTGCATGCGTAGACAGAACTAGTAGCTGTAAATTGGTCTGTAAGACACTGGATTTGCTAATTTATGGTTTTCTCAAACAGTGCTTGAAGATATCGAGTAAAAAATGAGACGAAGAGAGAGCAGCAGTTCAACAGCTGTAAAGGACATGAAGCAGGAGAGAGAGCTGCAACATTCACCCAGTTCCACAACCTGTGGGTGCTGGAACTTTGGCTTCCCTAGATTCACCCTCTTCCGTAGAAGGGTTAGAGTCCATGACAGCCATAGAGAGGATGAGCAGCTCCACCAGCTTCAGGAAGAGACTAGAATGAAAAAGAGAGAATCTGAGAAGAAGGAGATAAAGGATAAAAAGGAGAAGAAAGAGAAAAAAGAAAAAAGGAATAAGAAAGAGAAGAAGAAGGAGAAAAGGGACAAGAAGGAGAAGAAGCAGAAGGAGAGAGTGGACAAAGAACAGATGTCCACTAAGAAGGTAAGAAACATGAGGTCACTCATCACACACTATTATTGGATATAGAGCTGCGTAATAGGGCTTCAGCACGATTGGAGTCAGAGGCTAGTCAGAGGAGATTCTGGGACATCATCTGTCAGGGGCTTTCTTCAAATTTTCACAGAGAGCCCAAACATACATGTCAAAATTGCCCAAATGCGCAAACCTATTTACTGCCACATGGCTGTGTCTGGGAGCAGCTTTAGCAGTTCAGCCAGTAACAGATCATTCACCCTGCAGTTATTACACAAGCAAAAACTGGAGACACTGCAGATTTACACCGGATTAAAATCTCTCTGGATTTTTAATGATCACTTTAAAATTCATGCTGTTTTTGGTTTGTTTTTACAGGAGTGTAAGACGGAGGGTGGCAGAGAGCACCCCTGTGAGGAGCCAATTCAGTGGGAGAAAGAGATCAGGGATTTGGAAGAGTCGGTGAGACGGTTAGACTTGGAGCTTAAGGAATTTCTGGACAGAGAGCAAGAGCTAAAAAGACAGGTGGAGGAAATAATGGCAGAGAGAGATACACAGAGAGAGAAGGAGAGGAAAAACAAGGAGGAGATGAAGCAGAAGGAAGAAGAGCTGCTTCAGGAAATAGAGACGCTGAGAGAGGAAGAGTGTCAGAGCGAGAGAAGAGAGAGCCAGGAGGCAAGTCTGCCTGTTTCTCCAGACAAAGGAGCCTTGCTCAGTGTCCAAGAGCAGGCCACAGCGTCCACTGCCTTCCTAAGTGACCCCACCACACATACTGTTACAGAGGACAATGTGGGGGAAAAGTGCACTATCCCTGAGAAAGACAGCCCACAGACCTCAGATACCCCAACTCAAACAGCTGAGGTGGAAGTTGGCCATGATGGTGGGACAGCAGTGACCATCGAGGTGGAGACGCCACAGGTAAGCTTCAGGAGAACATACCCGTCTGGGTTAACACAGTGTGCTGAACTTATTTAGCCCCTGTCAAGGCAGCATCATGCAGTGATGCTCTGTATGTACTTACTCTAAAATGTTTGTCTCTGGTTTGCAGCTCCTTGAAAGCAGATCCTCATCTCTCCATGTTCCACATGAGGAAGAAGAACAGGAGAAGGAGGAGGAGAAGAAAGCCGTCCCATCTCATCCATTGGTGCCCCTTGGAAATCCGGTTCGTCTTCTTCACTTTAAAAGCAAACCCGATACTTTAGCCAATATCCCTTCCTTCTACACCTAGACTGTGTAATTCGTTCTCCATATGGGGAAATGGTTTATAGTGTAAAGTCATCTCAGTGGTGAATGTTTAAATCAGTGATGCTAATACTTGTCTTTTGCTTATTCCTTTAACAGGCAGGGGTGTTGACAGTGACCCTCAAAAGCTGCAGCAACATCCCTAAATTTGGTATCCTTTAAGTGTAAGACTGTCTCAGTGTTGCAAGTCTAGTGTTTGGGTTTGTGATTGTATTGCTATCAGTCGGTGTTGTCTGTGTAGATAAGAGCTGATCAAGCTTCAACTGTTTTCCTGAGCTTTGCGCCAGCTTGTTTAAAGAGAGGCACCTGTGGGACTGTGAGGGTCACTTTTGGGAAACTGGTGAGGAACACAAAGCTGCAGCCCTTCACGGACCCCATGTTGATCAACGAGAAAATGCACATCTCTGTCCAGGTTAGTATTACTTTTCAGTGTGTTTGTCTTGGTGCACAGCAGACAATTGGTAGAATATGACGTAGACCAAACAGCACATGCATCAAGCCTACCTTACTTCTGTTTACATCTGCCATTTTGATGTCGAATATATTAGTGTGAACGCTAAGTTAACTAGAACAAAGGAACTGAATCTTAGGCTCCGTCCACAAACATCTACATATATATATTTTTTTGTCTTCGTTTTCTCCTCCCGTCCACACGAAAACACAGATGGCACTACCTTTTAGATTTCCACATATGAATAAATGTAAATACCGGTCTATTACAAATATATAAAGCTCTACTTATTTTTAGAATCTGTAATTTTGTGACTTGTATAGTCCACTACTCTAGGGACTAATGTGTCATTTTGGTTTGTTTTCTTCCTTCTTCGTAGTGTTTCGTCGTCTCACTTTATGAGGTACTATCACTGCGTACGTTCGTCTCTGTGTGACTGGAAATATTTTTGTTTTGTCTGCTTGTGTTTGCAGATCACAGACAAAGATGTTCTTGGGGGCGAAGAGTCCAGTTTTCTCAGGGTGGAATTGATCTCTGTTGATCTTCGTACAGGTGCCTCCACACTCCTGGGCAAAGCCACTATTAAGCTGCTGGAAATCCTTAACGTGAGAAACACCTCCTTCACATAGTTTTATAGTTTTTTTATTTATTTTAAAAGCCACTCATTGTCACTGATCACAATAATGAGACCGTAATGATTTGTATCGCTTTTTTCTACAGAAATCATCGGTTTCCCACCAGTTTGATCTGAGGCTCAAAGATCAGGTAAAGCTCGCATTTTAACATGTTTGTGCATTTACTGCTTGTCTGAAAGAGAAATAGGTTTGTGACTGATTTCTTTTATTTTCAGAAAATCTGCACAGTGGAGGCAGACCTGGTGTTCACGTATGGATTCTTCGGCTATGGATATTCTCACCAGGTTGGTGTTCAGAACAGATGAAGATCATACTAATATGTACATACTGATACAGTGTTGTGGTGATAAAGATCATAATAATAGCGAGTATGTTGTGTTTTCTCTCCCTACAGATCAAGCATGCTGGAAAAACAATGGAAGATCTGGTGCAGAAGTCCTGCTTTCTCCGCTGCCCTCCACCTGAGGAAGAGAATCATACGGTGACCCCTTCCACACTGCCGCCAGTGGACGTTTCCTCCCTGACACAGCCAGAGACACAGAGCGGCAGTGAGGCCAGGACATCTGGAGACCTAGTGAACTTCTCCATAAGGATGAGAGGCAGGTAAGTGTCACACTTCATCAAGGCTTAAGCTGAGACCAGCATGGATAAGCCACACTGACCTTGGTCTAAGCTTGGGTGAACTCTGAATGGTGACTTACAGTTTAGATATTCTCTTAAGCTTTGATGTAGCTTTCATCATTTTATATTTGTGTGTGTTTGCCAGGCTTTCACGACTGCATAAAGCCTTTAAGGAGTTTAGGACCAGACAGGATAGGCTGCAGTTTCTGGAAAATCTGATCCTAAAGAAGAGAAAATAAACTCCAAGGTGAAAGAGAAAGAGCTTCAAGGTGTGGTGATGTACATGCTTACACTTTTCGAAGTCTGGTGCTTGTGTGGTGTCTTGTTGTGTACTATGTTGAAGGAGTGGTGATATTGAATGTGACAAGGTCAATCTAAATTGGAGGGGAGCGGAGAAGAAAGAGCGCCAGTAAAAATGGAAAGGCTGAAAATACAGGTGGAAGAAACCATCCTGGTCAGGTTGCCATCCCCACCATCCTGACCTGGATGCACCATCTAACCATTCAACCAAATATTGGTGGAATCATTGTGTGGAAGAGAGAAAGAGATGTATGACTGATTTCTTCTATTTTCAGAAGGTCTGCATGTCGGAGGCAGATCAAGTGTTCACAGATGAATTCCTGAGCTTCGCATATTCTCAGCAGTTTGGTGTTCAGGACCGATGAAGATCATACTGATGTCTATAGAAGTGTTTTGATGTTAAAGATGATGATTGTAAATGTGTTGCATTTTTTTCTCCCTACAGATACATCATGCCAGAAGAATGATGATCTGCAAAAGCTGATGGCAAAATCGTGTTTTCTCCGCTGCCCTCCACTCAAACTACTGCGACATATCTTCATTCATTTCAATAGTAAGTATAATAATGCTTTTTTATTTTTTACCTATAGTTTCAATATGGACAACTGAACAAAAATGTCTGTCTCTGTCTCTCGGTAATGTAGGAGATCTGCTGACATTAGATGACTGCATAGAGAAGAGAGGCTTGGGTGAACTTGGTCTAGGCTTGGGTGAACTGTGTGTAGATGCTGGACATTCATTAATACCACATAAAGGTACATACACAGTTTCCAGGTTTAACTCAAAATGTTTATGTGACACTTTTAATTGTAGAAAACTGAACACTCCTTCATTTAAAAAGAACAGCTTTTTATATATATGTGTGTGTGTGTGTGTGTGTGTGTGTGTGTTTGCAGCATCTTTAAGGACTGGAGGAGTGCGAGACGATGAAAGAAGGAGAGAGGAGATCAGAACAGATGGAAAGCCAGAGGAAAGAGTGAAAAGGGGAAACTTTCAAGATGTCTAAACAATAAAATGTATTTAAAGAAAATCAAGGCAGTGTTTTGCATTTAACTCTCTTTGGAAACGTATCTGGATTAAAGGGTAAACTGTTGAGCAATTTACCACATCAACACTGAGCTAAAAACCTGAAACCATATGAAATACTCCTAGTCCTAATTAATGACTGATAAAATCCCCAAAGTGAAAAGATGACCAGGAGTCGAAGTTTCCAGATGTAAAGGTATTAAAAGGGAAGGTGCCTCGTTCACGCAAGTACAAACAAAATGGGAATGTCCAGCCATCATACCGCTCAGGAAAGAGACAAGTTCTGTGTCCCAGAGATGAATGTGTGTCACGACCCCCGTTTCTCCATCAAATAGTCGGACACAAGGGCTCGCTTTCCACCGTTTATTCTGAAACAGATTTTATAGTGTGTTAATCTTCTCTTGTCTTAGACAGCTGCACACCACACAAGCTGAACATAAAAAAATGAAATAAGAGGTTAATTTATTTATATAATCCTACTTTTCAGCCGAGAGTAAGTTTAGGCTAGCTATTTCGCTATCATGGCTCAGTTAGCTGAAGCACATGTCTGAGCAGTAATTCGATAAAAACAGCATTTATAAGCACAACTGCCCTCTGAAAAAATTACCAGCTGCTCATATAATGAGTTAGAACAATGTTTTAAAGAATTAATAATGGATTCAATTCAATTTAATTATGTATTAATGAGGAACTTCAGCAGCTACACACCGTCCATCTCAGAGCTCTCACTCGTCTGATGGATGTACGGCAGCAGCAGAGGGACATAGTCTGCAGTGATGTCGCTGCAAGAAAAGAAAAGCCCCCTAAAAATAATTGTAACCTTTCATTTTTTTTATAAAGACATAAATGACTTTTTACATTTGTCCTGAACCCTTTTTACCAAAAATGGGGTCATTTTGGTGAAACTCAATATTTTATTAACTGTTTTGTTGAACTCTGTTACATGTGCTTTGGTCTGATGTGCATATCAACCCAAGAACAAAAGCAAAAGACCTTGTAAAGATGCTGTCTGAAGCCGGTGAGAGTGTGTCATTATCCACAGTGAAACGTGTACTGTATCGACTTGGGCTGAAAGACCACTCTGCCAGGAAGAAGCCATTACTCCAAAAGAACCATAAAAAAGACAGATTAATGTTAGCAAATGCACACAGGGACAAAGACCTTAATTTTTGGAGACGAAAAGTTTGGCCATAATGATCATTGGAAAAAGGGGGAAGCTTGCAAGCCTGAGAACACCATCCCAACTGTGAAACACGGGGGTGGCAGCATCATGTTGTGGGGTTGTTTTGCTGCAGAAAGGGCTGGGGCACTTTTTAAAAAATGGCATCATGAGGAAAGAACATTATGTGGAAATCCTGAAGCAACGTCTCAAAACATCAGCCAGGAAGTTAAAGCTTGGGTGCAAATGGGTCTTTTAAATAGACAATGACCCGAAGCATACTGCCAAACTGGTTACAAAGTGGCTTAAGGATAACAAAGTCAATGTTTTGGAGTGGCCATCACAAAGCCCTATTTAAAATGTATTATATAAACAAATGTCATAATTTAAATAATTCCTTTAAGAAATCACAGGCCATCGTAGGAATGATGGTAATGTTGGGAATGGTCATATATTGTTCAAAAATATGTAAAAGTTGGACATTTATTGTCTAGCCCTCCTGTTGTAATAATTTCATGTTAAATAGTTTTGTGGTCCTAGTAAAAAAAAACAAACCAAAACAAAAAAAACCCACCCAATTACAGCTAATAATAAATCTATAGTAATACATATATTATCACCTAATGTTCTGATCAATCTTTAATCAACTTAGGTTCCTGTGAACATAAAGTCTTGTTAAAGTTCTTGTGTGGACAAAGTCATGGACATTTACAGAGAGAAATCTGGAACACAATAGGAGGATTGAGTTATTATTAATAAAACTCACATTTTGATTTTTTTCATGAATTTATCACTTTTTAAGTGTTCGGTTGGAGCAAAGAAGTTTGGAGGACTTGGATGGGGACAAGGTCAAAGTAGCAAAATATTGATCTTAAATTATAATGATTTGGTCCATCATTTTTGGAGGTGCAGTACATCACTTATCGCATACCCAATAAAAAGGTTTTCTAACATTAATTTAACCCATTATTAAACTAGAGACCTCTATTTCCTCAGTCAAATACAAGACCTCTGACAAACAAAGTGTCTTTAGAAGGTTTTAAGCATGATTTTATATTCTACTATTTAAACCAAAAGGACCGAATTTGTTCCTTTCTCAAAATGATTCGGTTTTAATAAATGATCCAGTTCTTTTCAGTGCAGTTTCTCTTCCTGCTCTCAAGCTGTTTCCTCCCACCCAGAATCTCTGGACTGTGCTGCCCTCTTGTGGGTGTTGTTCTAAATGCCTGGACAATGGTAGTGTAAACGACTCTTCAGCACTTCTCCAAAGTGATCAAGACTACAACAGCGTTAACGGCCTTATTCTAATCACATCTAATCAGATGATTCTTTTTGTTCAAATCAGATGAACAAACTCGGACAGAGAAGTTGTAATGAGGAGCAAGTTGATAATGTCTTCCGGTTTGTTCAGACGCTAGAGGGCGCTTCAGAGCGAGTCCAAAAAAAGAACAGTTTCAAATGGAGCCACCGTTTAAAATCCTACTTTGATTATTATAATAATTATTATTATTGATAATAAAAATAATAATCCTGTTCTTAATTGTGTTTCTATTATTATTATTTGTATTATTATTAATATTATGACAATAATAATAACAGTATTATTATTGTTATTAATATATTATTGATAATAAAAATACAAATCATGTTATTAATTGTATTTTTTATTTTTATTATGTATATATTATATTTCATGTTATTATTATTTTTTATGACAATAATAACATTATTTTTATTTTTATTTATTTTTTATTTTGTTTTGTTTTAATACAGACAACTTTGTTCGTTTTCTGGAGACAGAACTGCTATAAAATATTTCAGCACTGTTTTAATGTGTCTGAGCCCCAGAAGGACTAAAACTCTCATTAACATTAAAGACGTCAGTCAGCGCCAACAACCAATGAGCTGCTCAGCTCGCCAGCCAATCGGCGCCTTCCTGGCTGGATGTCGTCATAATCAGACACGTCACGGCAGTTCTTAAGAGATGGGAACAGGCGGTTTCTCCATTATCGTGTTTTCTGTGGAAGAAGCAACAGGTCAGTCTAACACCCTCCTCTCATCCTTTGCACTTGTATTAGTAGGGAAACAATCTAGAGTTCAGTAGCTGTGTGAAGTAAGCACAGTTAGTTTATTGAAATGTATATTCATATTTATACAAATATTTAATTCAAATTAATTTCAGATACAGTTAATTTTATTATCTGAGGCAGTGAAGGTGAATCTACTTGCAGCCACCGCTCAAACAGCTTAAGTCCCGCCTTCTCACCACCACTATTGATCTACTTGTACCTGCATCTACTTGCAGCCATTGGTCAAACTACATCCCACCACAGCCAATTTGATTAATATGATTTTATTTAATTTATGTATTTATTATAATTTTATTGTAAGGTGGTAAAAGTAAAGCCCACCCATGTGTGAAAAACTAAATATGGTCACCCTGCCTTAGTTCATCAAGTCGGACAGTGCTAATTCCTGCTAGCGACCCATCTGTTTCCAAGTGGCTGCATGCGTAGACAGAACTAGTAGCTGTAAATTGGTCTGTAAGACACTGGATTTGCTAATTTATGGTTTTCTCAAACAGTGCTTGAAGATATCGAGTAAAAAATGAGACGAAGAGAGAGCAGCAGTTCAACAGCTGTAAAGGACATGAAGCAGGAGAGAGAGCTGCAACATTCACCCAGTTCCACAACCTGTGGGTGCTGGAACTTTGGCTTCCCTAGATTCACCCTCTTCCGTAGAAGGGTTAGAGTCCATGACAGCCATAGAGAGGATGAGCAGCTCCACCAGCTTCAGGAAGAGACTAGAGAGAAAAAGAGAGAATCTGAGAAGAAGGAGATAAAGGATAAAAAGGAGAAGAAAGAGAAAAAAGAAAAAAGGAATAAGAAAGAGAAGAAGAAGGAGAAAAGGGACAAGAAGGAGAAGAAGCAGAAGGAGAGAGTGGACAAAGAACAGATGTCCACTAAGAAGGTAAGAAACATGAGGTCACTCATCACACACTATTATTGGATATAGAGCTGCGTAATAGGGCTTCAGCACGATTGGAGTCAGAGGCTAGTCAGAGGAGATTCTGGGACATCATCTGTCAGGGGCTTTCTTCAAATTTTCACAGAGAGCCCAAACATACATGTCAAAATTGCCCAAATGCGCAAACCTATTTACTGCCACATGGCTGTGTCTGGGAGCAGCTTTAGCAGTTCAGCCAGTAACAGATCATTCACCCTGCAGTTATTACACAAGCAAAAACTGGAGACACTGCAGATTTACACCGGATTAAAATCTCTCTGGATTTTTAATGATCACTTTAAAATTCATGCTGTTTTTGGTTTGTTTTTACAGGAGTGTAAGACGGAGGGTGGCAGAGAGCACCCCTGTGAGGAGCCAATTCAGTGGGAGAAAGAGATCAGGGATTTGGAAGAGTCGGTGAGACGGTTAGACTTGGAGCTTAAGGAATTTCTGGACAGAGAGCAAGAGCTAAAAAGACAGGTGGAGGAAATAATGGCAGAGAGAGATACACAGAGAGAGAAGGAGAGGAAAAACAAGGAGGAGATGAAGCAGAAGGAAGAAGAGCTGCTTCAGGAAATAGAGACGCTGAGAGAGGAAGAGTGTCAGAGCGAGAGAAGAGAGAGCCAGGAGGCAAGTCTGCCTGTTTCTCCAGACAAAGGAGCCTTGCTCAGTGTCCAAGAGCAGGCCACAGCGTCCACTGCCTTCCTAAGTGACCCCACCACACATACTGTTACAGAGGACAATGTGGGGGAAAAGTGCACTATCCCTGAGAAAGACAGCCCACAGACCTCAGATACCCCAACTCAAACAGCTGAGGTGGAAGTTGGCCATGATGGTGGGACAGCAGTGACCATCGAGGTGGAGACGCCACAGGTAAGCTTCAGGAGAACATACCCGTCTGGGTTAACACAGTGTGCTGAACTTATTTAGCCCCTGTCAAGGCAGCATCATGCAGTGATGCTCTGTATGTACTTACTCTAAAATGTTTGTCTCTGGTTTGCAGCTCCTTGAAAGCAGATCCTCATCTCTCCATGTTCCACATGAGGAAGAAGAACAGGAGAAGGAGGAGGAGAAGAAAGCCGTCCCATCTCATCCATTGGTGCCCCTTGGAAATCCGGTTCGTCTTCTTCACTTTAAAAGCAAACCCGATACTTTAGCCAATATCCCTTCCTTCTACACCTAGACTGTGTAATTCGTTCTCCATATGGGGAAATGGTTTATAGTGTAAAGTCATCTCAGTGGTGAATGTTTAAATCAGTGATGCTAATACTTGTCTTTTGCTTATTCCTTTAACAGGCAGGGGTGTTGACAGTGACCCTCAAAAGCTGCAGCAACATCCCTAAATTTGGTATCCTTTAAGTGTAAGACTGTCTCAGTGTTGCAAGTCTAGTGTTTGGGTTTGTGATTGTATTGCTATCAGTCGGTGTTGTCTGTGTAGATAAGAGCTGATCAAGCTTCAACTGTTTTCCTGAGCTTTGCGCCAGCTTGTTTAAAGAGAGGCACCTGTGGGACTGTGAGGGTCACTTTTGGGAAACTGGTGAGGAACACAAAGCTGCAGCCCTTCACGGACCCCATGTTGATCAACGAGAAAATGCACATCTCTGTCCAGGTTAGTATTACTTTTCAGTGTGTTTGTCTTGGTGCACAGCAGACAATTGGTAGAATATGACGTAGACCAAACAGCACATGCATCAAGCCTACCTTACTTCTGTTTACATCTGCCATTTTGATGTCGAATATATTAGTGTGAACGCTAAGTTAACTAGAACAAAGGAACTGAATCTTAGGCTCCGTCCACAAACATCTACATATATATATTTTTTTGTCTTCGTTTTCTCCTCCCGTCCACACGAAAACACAGATGGCACTACCTTTTAGATTTCCACATATGAATAAATGTAAATACCGGTCTATTACAAATATATAAAGCTCTACTTATTTTTAGAATCTGTAATTTTGTGACTTGTATAGTCCACTACTCTAGGGACTAATGTGTCATTTTGGTTTGTTTTCTTCCTTCTTCGTAGTGTTTCGTCGTCTCACTTTATGAGGTACTATCACTGCGTACGTTCGTCTCTGTGTGACTGGAAATATTTTTGTTTTGTCTGCTTGTGTTTGCAGATCACCGACAAAGATGTTCTTGGGGGCGAAGAGTCCAGTTTTCTCAGGGTGGAATTGATCTCTGTTGATCTTCGTACAGGTGCCTCCACACTCCTGGGCAAAGCCACTATTAAGCTGCTGGAAATCCTTAACGTGAGAAACACCTCCTTCACATAGTTTTATAGTTTTTTTATTTATTTTAAAAGCCACTCATTGTCACTGATCACAATAATGAGACCGTAATGATTTGTATCGCTTTTTTCTACAGAAATCATCGGTTTCCCACCAGTTTGATCTGAGGCTCAAAGATCAGGTAAAGCTCGCATTTTAACATGTTTGTGCATTTACTGCTTGTCTGAAAGAGAAATAGGTTTGTGACTGATTTCTTTTATTTTCAGAAAATCTGCACAGTGGAGGCAGACCTGGTGTTCACGTATGGATTCTTCGGCTATGGATATTCTCACCAGGTTGGTGTTCAGAACAGATGAAGATCATACTAATATGTACATACTGATACAGTGTTGTGGTGATAAAGATCATAATAATAGCGAGTATGTTGTGTTTTCTCTCCCTACAGATCAAGCATGCTGGAAAAACAATGGAAGATCTGGTGCAGAAGTCCTGCTTTCTCCGCTGCCCTCCACCTGAGGAAGAGAATCATACGGTGACCCCTTCCACACTGCCGCCAGTGGACGTTTCCTCCCTGACACAGCCAGAGACACAGAGCGGCAGTGAGGCCAGGACATCTGGAGACCTAGTGAACTTCTCCATAAGGATGAGAGGCAGGTAAGTGTCACACTTCATCAAGGCTTAAGCTGAGACCAGCATGGATAAGCCACACTGACCTTGGTCTAAGCTTGGGTGAACTCTGAATGGTGACTTACAGTTTAGATATTCTCTTAAGCTTTGATGTAGCTTTCATCATTTTATATTTGTGTGTGTTTGCCAGGCTTTCACGACTGCATAAAGCCTTTAAGGAGTTTAGGACCAGACAGGATAGGCTGCAGTTTCTGGAAAATCTGATCCTAAAGAAGAGAAAATAAACTCCAAGGTGAAAGAGAAAGAGCTTCAAGGTGTGGTGATGTACATGCTTACACTTTTCGAAGTCTGGTGCTTGTGTGGTGTCTTGTTGTGTACTATGTTGAAGGAGTGGTGATATTGAATGTGACAAGGTCAATCTAAATTGGAGGGGAGCGGAGAAGAAAGAGCGCCAGTAAAAATGGAAAGGCTGAAAATACAGGTGGAAGAAACCATCCTGGTCAGGTTGCCATCCCCACCATCCTGACCTGGATGCACCATCTAACCATTCAACCAAATATTGGTGGAATCATTGTGTGGAAGAGAGAAAGAGATGTATGACTGATTTCTTCTATTTTCAGAAGGTCTGCATGTCGGAGGCAGATCAAGTGTTCACAGATGAATTCCTGAGCTTCGCATATTCTCAGCAGTTTGGTGTTCAGGACCGATGAAGATCATACTGATGTCTATAGAAGTGTTTTGATGTTAAAGATGATGATTGTAAATGTGTTGCATTTTTTTCTCCCTACAGATACATCATGCCAGAAGAATGATGATCTGCAAAAGCTGATGGCAAAATCGTGTTTTCTCCGCTGCCCTCCACTCAAACTACTGCGACATATCTTCATTCATTTCAATAGTAAGTATAATAATGCTTTTTTATTTTTTACCTATAGTTTCAATATGGACAACTGAACAAAAATGTCTGTCTCTGTCTCTCGGTAATGTAGGAGATCTGCTGACATTAGATGACTGCATAGAGAAGAGAGGCTTGGGTGAACTTGGTCTAGGCTTGGGTGAACTGTGTGTAGATGCTGGACATTCATTAATACCACATAAAGGTACATACACAGTTTCCAGGTTTAACTCAAAATGTTTATGTGACACTTTTAATTGTAGAAAACTGAACACTCCTTCATTTAAAAAGAACAGCTTTTTATATATATGTGTGTGTGTGTGTGTGTGTGTGTGTGTTTGCAGCATCTTTAAGGACTGGAGGAGTGCGAGACGATGAAAGAAGGAGAGAGGAGATCAGAACAGATGGAAAGCCAGAGGAAAGAGTGAAAAGGGGAAACTTTCAAGATGTCTAAACAATAAAATGTATTTAAAGAAAATCAAGGCAGTGTTTTGCATTCAACTCTCTTTGGAAACGTATCTGGATTGAAGGGTAAACTGTTGAGCAATTTACCACATCAACACTGAGCTAAAAACCTGAAACCATATGAAATACTCCTAGTCCTAATTAATGACTGATAAAATCCCCAAAGTGAAAAGATGACCAGGAGTCGAAGTTTCCAGATGTAAAGGTATTAAAAGGGAAGGTGCCTCGTTCACGCAAGTACAAACAAAATGGGAATGTCCAGCCATCATACCGCTCAGGAAAGAGACAAGTTCTGTGTCCCAGAGATGAATGTGTGTCACGACCCCCGTTTCTCCATCAAATAGTCGGACACAAGGGCTCGCTTTCCACCGTTTATTCTGAAACAGATTTTATAGTGTGTTAATCTTCTCTTGTCTTAGACAGCTGCACACCACACAAGCTGAACATAAAAAAATGAAATAAGAGGTTAATTTATTTATATAATCCTACTTTTCAGCCGAGAGTAAGTTTAGGCTAGCTATTTCGCTATCATGGCTCAGTTAGCTGAAGCACATGTCTGAGCAGTAATTCGATAAAAACAGCATTTATAAGCACAACTGCCCACTGAAAAAATTACCAGCTGCTCATATAATGAGTTAGAACAATGTTTTAAAGAATTAATAATGGATTCAATTCAATTTAATTATGTATTAATGAGGAACTTCAGCAGCTACACACCGTCCATCTCAGAGCTCTCACTCGTCTGATGGATGTACGGCAGCAGCAGAGGGACATAGTCTGCAGTGATGTCGCTGCAAGAAAAGAAAAGCCCCCTAAAAATAATTGTAACCTTTCATTTTTTTATAAAGACATAAATGACTTTTTACATTTGTCCTGAACCCTTTTTACCAAAAATGGGGTCATTTTGGTGAAACTCAATATTTTATTAACTGTTTTGTTGAACTCTGTTAGATGTGCTTTGGTCTGATGTGCATATCAACCCAAGAACAAAAGCAAAAGACCTTGTAAAGATGCTGTCTGAAGCCGGTGAGAGTGTGTCATTATCCACAGTGAAACGTGTACTGTATCGACTTGGGCTGAAAGACCACTCTGCCAGGAAGAAGCCATTACTCCAAAAGAACCATAAAAAAGACAGATTAATGTTAGCAAATGCACACAGGGACAAAGACCTTAATTTTTGGAGACGAAAAGTTAAGCTGTTTGGCCATAATGATCATTGGAAAAAGGGGGAAGCTTGCAAGCCTGAGAACACCATCCCAACTGTGAAACACGGGGGTGGCAGCATCATGTTGTGGGGTTGTTTTGCTGCAGGAGGGACTGGTGCACTTTACAAAATAGATGGCATCATGAGGAAAGAACATTATGTGGAAATCCTGAAGCAACATCTCAAAACATCAGCCAGGAAGTTAAAGCTTGGGTGCAAATGGGTCTTTTAAATAGACAATGACCCGAAGCATACTGCCAAACTGGTTACAAAGTGGCTTAAGGATAACAAAGTCAATGTTTTGGAGTGGCCATCACAAAGCCCTATTTAAAATGTATGGGCAAAGCTGAAAAGGCATGTGCGAGCAAGGCGGCCTAGAAACATGACTCAGTTACACCACTTCTGTCAGGAGGAATGGGCCAAAATTTCTGCCAACTATTGTGAGAAGCTTGTGGAAGGATATCCAAAATGTTTGACTCAAGTCATACAGTTGAAGGGCAATGGTACCAAATACTAATGAAATGTATTTCAACTTTTGACTTTGAAGAAAATAATAAAAATTGCCTTAAAAATTCCCCCTCTCATTCAATCATTTTGGTCATCCTAATTGACCTAAAACGGGTAAAGTTTATCCTGATTTCGTGTCAGACAGCAAGAAAAAAATGCTTATGTGTCTTTTTATATTGTGTATGTAAACTTCTGGTTTCAACTGTATATAAAGAAACAAGTGAGAAAAAAGATCAAATTGGAGTAAAACGATCTGAACAGGTCAACACATTCACTGTATTAAAATCATAAAAAGGTGTCTTTTATGTGATGACACAAGTTTACAGGGAGTTCATCACATTTATCATGAAACGCATCAATGGAGCAGCCCATGATTTCTAACATGTCTTTCGAGATCTTCTGAAAGTTTGCATGGAAGTATGGCTGAATGTTTTCAACTTGATGTCCACTGTTTCTGTTAACTGCCATTTCAATTTCTTAATTGATAAAATGGTTACCTAAGACACTTTGCTACCTCCTTGCTTAGAGGAGCCCATGGTTGAGGACATGCTCTTTCGCAATGTCTTGTGGTGTGTTGTGCTTAAACTGAAATTTGTGGGTTCAAATTCATAGTTGTATCTGCACATTTAGTATCAATAGCTCATATTTCTCACATCCACCATGTGCTCCCCTCTCAGTCTTCGATTTCATGATTATTATATAAACAAATGTCATAATTTAAATAATTCCTTTAAGAAATCACAGGCCATCGTAGGAATGATGGTAATGTTGGGAATGGTCATATATTGTTCAAAAATATGTAAAAGTTGGACATTTATTGTCTAGCCCTCCTGTTGTAATAATTTCATGTTAACTAGTTTTGTGGTCCTAGTAAAAAAAAAACAAAAAACAAAAAAAACCCACCCAATTACAGCTAATAATAAATCTATAGTAATACATATATTATCACCTAATGTTCTGATCAATCTTTAATCAACTTAAGTTCCTGTGAACATAAAGTCTTGTTAAAGTTCTTGTGTGGACAAAGTCATGGACATTTTCAGAGAGAAATCTGGAACACAATAGGAGGATTGAGTTAATATTAATAAAACTCACATTTTGATTTTTTTCATGAATTTATCACTTTTTAAGTGTTCGGTTGGAGCAAAGAAGTTTGGAGGACTTGGATGGGGACAAGGTCAAAGTAGCAAAATATTGATCTTAAATTATAATGATTTGGTCCATCATTTTTGGAGGTGCAGTACATCACTTATCGCATACCCAAGATATTTATTTCATAAAAAGGTTTTCTAACATTAATTTAACCCATTATTAAACTAGAGACCTCTATTTCCTCAGTCAAATACAAGACCTCTGACAAACAAAGTGTCTTTAGAAGGTTTTAAGCATGATTTTATATTCTACTATTTAAACCAAAAGGACCGAATTTGTTCCTTTCTCAAAATGATTCGGTTTTAATAAATGATCCAGTTCTTTTCAGTGCAGTTTCTCTTCCTGCTCTCAAGCTGTTTCCTCCCACCCAGAATCTCTGGACTGTGCTGCCCTCTTGTGGGTGTTGTTCTAAATGCCTGGACAATGGTAGTGTAAACGACTCTTCAGCACTTCTCCAAAGTGATCAAGACTACAACAGCGTTAACGGCCTTATTCTAATCACATCTAATCAGATGATTCTTTTTGTTCAAATCAGATGAACAAACTCGGACAGAGAAGTTGTAATGAGGAGCAAGTTGATAATGTCTTCCGGTTTGTTCAGACGCTAGAGGGCGCTTCAGAGCGAGTCCAAAAAAAGAACAGTTTCAAATGGAGCCACCGTTTAAAATCCTACTTTGATTATTATAATAATTATTATTATTGATAATAAAAATAATAATCCTGTTCTTAATTGTGTTTCTATTATTATTATTTGTATTATTATTAATATTATGACAATAATAATAACAGTATTATTATTGTTATTAATATATTATTGATAATAAAAATACAAATCATGTTATTAGTTGTATTTTTTATTTTTATTATGTATATATTATATTTCATTTTATTATTATTTTTTATGACAATAATAACATTATTTTTATTTTTATTTATTTTTTATTTTGTTTTGTTTTAATACAGACAACTTTGTTCGTTTTCTGGAGACAGAACTGCTATAAAATATTTCAGCACTGTTTTAATGTGTCTGAGCCCCAGAAGGACTAAAACTCTCATTAACATTAAAGACGTCAGTCAGCGCCAACAACCAATGAGCTGCTCAGCTCGCCAGCCAATCGGCGCCTTCCTGGCTGGATGTCGTCATAATCAGACACGTCACGGCAGTTCTTAAGAGATGGGAACAGGCGGTTTCTCCATTATCGTGTTTTCTGTGGAAGAAGCAACAGGTCAGTCTAACACCCTCCTCTCATCCTTTGCACTTGTATTAGTAGGGAAACAATCTAGAGTTCAGTAGCTGTGTGAAGTAAGCACAGTTAGTTTATTGAAATGTATATTCATATTTATACAAATATTTAATTCAAATTAATTTCAGATACAGTTAATTTTATTATCTGAGGCAGTGAAGGTGAATCTACTTGCAGCCACCGCTCAAACAGCTTAAGTCCCGCCTTCTCACCACCACTATTGATCTACTTGTACCTGCATCTACTTGCAGCCATTGGTCAAACTACATCCCACCACAGACAATTTGATTAATATGATTTTATTTAATTTATGTATTTATTATAATTTTATTGTAAGGTGGTAAAAGTAAAGCCCACCCATGTGTGAAAAACTAAATATGGTCACCCTGCCTTAGTTCATCAAGTCGGACAGTGCTAATTCCTGCTAGCGACCCATCTGTTTCCAAGTGGCTGCATGCGTAGACAGAACTAGTAGCTGTAAATTGGTCTGTAAGACACTGGATTTGCTAACTTATGGTTTTCTCAAACAGTGCTTGAAGATATCGAGTAAAAAATGAGACGAAGAGAGAGCAGCAGTTCAACAGCTGTGAAGGACATGAAGCAGGAGAGAGAGCTGCAACATTCACCCAGTTCCACAACCTGTGGGTGCTGGAACTTTGGCTTCCCTAGATTCACCCTCTTCCGTAGAAGGGTTAGAGTCCATGACAGCCATAGAATGGATGAGCAGCTCCACCAGCTTCAGGAACAGACTAAGGAGAAAAAGAGAGAATCTGAGAAGAAGGAGATAAAGGATAAAAAGGAGAAGAAAGAGAAAAAAGAAAAAAGGAATAAGAAAGAGAAGAAGAAGGAGAAAAGGGACAAGAAGGAGAAGAAGCAGAAGGAGAGAGTGGACAAAGAACAGATGTCCACTAAGAAGGTAAGAAACATGAGGTCACTCATCACACACTATTATTGGATATAGAGGTGCGTAATAGGGCTTCAGCACGATTGAAGTCAGAGGCTAGTCACATCATCTGTCAGGGGCTTTCTTCAAATTTTCACAGAGAGCCCAAACATACATGTCAAAATTGCCCAAATGCGCAAACCTATTTACTGCCACATGGCTGTGTCTGGTAGCAGCTTTAGCAGTTCAGTCAGTAACAGATCATTCACCCTGCAGTTATTACACAAGCAAAAACTGGAGACACTGCAGATTTACACTGGATTAAAATCTCTCGGGATTTTTAATGATCACTTTAAAATTCATGCTGTTTTTGGTTCGTTTTTACAGGAGTGTAAGACGGAGGGTGGCAGAGAGCACCCCTGTGAGGAGCCAATTCAGTGGGAGAAAGAGATCAGGGATTTGGAAGAGTCGGTGAGACGGTTAGACTTGGAGCTTAAGGAATTTCTGGACAGAGAGCAAGAGCTAAAAAGACAGGTGGAGGAAATAATGGCAGAGAGAGATACACAGAGAGAGAAGGAGAGGAAAAACAAGGAGGAGATGAAGCAGAAGAAAGAAGAGCTGCTTCAAGAAAAAGAGACGCTGAGAGAGGAAGAGTGTCAGAGCGAGAGAAGAGAGAGCCAGGAGGCAAGTCTGCCTGTTTCTCCAGACAAAGGAGCCTTGCTCAGTGTCCAAGAGCAGGCCACAGCGTCCACTGCCTTCCTAAGTGACCCCACCACACATACTGTTACAGAGGACAGTGTGGGGGAAAAGTGCACTATCCCTGAGGACGACAGCCCACAGACGTCAGATACCCCAACTCAAACAGCTGAGGTGGAAGTTGGCCATGATGGTGGGACAGCAGTGACCATCGAGGTGGAGATGCCACAGGTAAGCTTCAGGAGAACATACCCGTCTGGGTTAACACAGTGTGCTGAACTTATTTAGCCCCTGTCAAGGCAGCATCATGCAGTGATGCTCTGTATGTACTTACTCTAAAATTTTTGTCTCTGGTTTGCAGCTCCTTGAAAGCAGATCCTCATCTCTCCATGTTCCACATGAGGAAGAAGAACAGGAGAAGGAGGAGGAGAAGAAAGCCGTCCCATCTCATCCATTGGTGCCCCTTGGAAATCCGGTTCGTCTTCTTCACTTTAAAAGCAAATACGTTACTTTAGCCAATATCCCTTCCTTCTACACCTAGACTGTGTAATTCGTTCTCCATATGGGGAAATGGTTTATAGTGTAAAGTCATCTCAGTGGTGAATGTTTAAATCAGTGATGCTAATACTTGTCTTTTGCTTATTCCTTTAACAGGCAGGGGTGTTGACAGTGACCCTCAAAAGCTGCAGCAACATCCCTAAATTTGGTATCCTTTAAGTGTAAGACTGTCTCAGTGTTGCAAGTCTAGTGTTTGGGTTTGTGATTGTATTGCTATCAGTCTGTGTTGTCTGTGTAGATAAGAGCTGATTCTGCTTCAACTGTTTTCCTGAGCTTTGCGCCAGCTTGTTTAAAGAGAGGCACCTGTGGGACTGTGAGGGTCACTTTTGGGAAACTGGTGAGGAACACAAAGCTGCAGCCCTTCACGGACCCCATGTTGATCAACGAGAAAATGCACATCTCTGTCCAGGTTAGTATTACTTTTCAGTGTGTTTGTCTTGGTGCACAGCAGACAATTGGTAGAATATGACGTAGACCAAACAGCACATGCATCAAGCCTACCTTACTTCTGTTTACATCTGCCATTTTGATGTCGAATATATTAGTGTGAACGCTAAGTTAACTAGAACAAAGGAACTGAATCTTAGGCCCCGTCCACAAACATCTACATATATATATATTTTTGTCTTCGTTTTCTCCTCCCGTCCACACGAAAACACAGGTGGCACTACCTTTTAGATTTCCACATATGAATAAATGTAAATACCGGTCTATTATAAATATATAAAGCTCTACTTATTTTTAGAATCTGTAATTTTGTGACTTGTATAGTCCACTACTCTAGGGACTAATGTGTCATTTGTCGTTTTCTTCCTTCTTCGTAGTGTTTCGTTGTCTCACTTTATGAGGTACTATCACTGCGTACGTTCGTCTCTGTGTGACTGGAAATATTTTTATTGTCTTGTCTGCTTGTGTTTGCAGATCACCGACAAAGATGTTCTTGGGGGCGAAGAGTCCAGTTTTCTCAGGGTGGAATTGATCTCTGTTGATCTTCGTACAGGTGCCTCCACACTCCTGGGCAAAGCCACTATTAAGCTGCTGGAAATCCTTAACGTGAGAAACACCTCCTTCACATAGTTTTATAGTTTTAATTTATTTTAAAAGCCACTCATTGTCACTGATCACAATAATGAGACCGTAATGATTTGAATTGCTTTTTTCTACAGGAATCATCGGTTTCCCACCAGTTTGATCTGAGGCTCAAAGATCAGGTAAAGCTCGCATTTTAACATGTTTGTGCATTTACTGCTTGTCTGAAAGAGAAATAGGTTTGTGACTGATTTCTTTTATTTTCAGAAAATCTGCACAGTGGAGGCAGACCTGGTGTTCACGTATGGATTCTTCGGCTATGGATATTCTCACCAGGTTGGTGTTCAGAACAGATGAAGATCATACTAATATGTACATACTGATACAGTGTTGTGGTGATAAAGATCATAATAATAGCGAGTATGTTGTGTTTTCTCTCCCTACAGATCAAGCATGCTGGAAGAACAATGGAAGATCTGGTGCAGAAGTCCTGCTTTCTCCGCTGCCCTCCACCTGAGGAAGAGAATCATACGGTGACCCCTTCCACACTGCCGCCAGTGGACGTTTCCTCCCTGACACAGCCAGAGACACAGAGCGGCAGTGAGGCCAGGACATCTGGAGACCTAGTGAACTTCTCCATAAGGATGAGAGGCAGGTAAGTGTCACACTTCATCAAGGCTTAAGCTGAGACCAGCATGGATAAGCCACACTGACCTTGGTCTAAGCTTGGGTGAACTATGAATGGTGACTTACAGTTTAGATATTCTCTTAAGCTTTGATGTAGCTTTCATCATTTTATATTTGTGTGTGTTTGCCAGGCTTTCACGACTGCATAAAGCCTTTAAGGAGTTTAGGACCAGACAGGATAGGCTGCAGTTTCTGGAAAATCTGATCCTAAAGAAGAGAAAATAAACTCCAAGGTGAAAGAGAAAGAGCTTCAAGGTGTGGTGAAGTACATGCTTACACATTTCGAAGTCTGGTGCTTGTGTGGTGTCTTGTTGTGTACTATGTTGAAGGAATGGTGATATTGAATGTGACAAGGTCAATCTAAATTGGAGGGGAGCGGAGAAGAAAGAGCGCCAGTAAAAATGGAAAGGCCGAAAATACAGGTGGAAGAAACCATCCTGGTCAGGTTGCCATCCCCACCATCCTGACCTGGATGCACCATCTAACCATTCAACCAAATATTGGTGGAATCATTGTGTGGAAGAGAGAAAGAGATGTATGACTGATTTCTTCTATTTTCAGAAGGTCTGCATGTCGGAGGCAGATCAAGTGTTCACAGATGAATTCCTGAGCTTCGCATATTCTCAGCAGTTTGGTGTTCAGGACCAAAGAAGATCATACTGATGTCTATAAAAGTGTTTTGATGTTAAAGATGATTGTAAATGTGTTGCATTTTTTTCTCCCTACAGATACATCATGCCAGAAGAATGATGATCTGCAAAAGCTGATGGCAAAATCGTGTTTTCTCCGCTGCCCTCCACTCAAACTACTGCGACATATCTTCATTCATTTCAATAGTAAGTATAATAATGCTTTTTTATTTTTTACCTATAGTTTCAATATGGACAACTGAACAAAAATGTCTGTCTCTGTCTCTCGGTAATGTAGGAGATCTGCTGACATTAGATGACTGCATAGAGAAGAAAGGCTTGGATGAACTTGGTCTAGGCTTGGGTGAACTGTGTGTAGATGCTGGACATTCATTAATACCACATAAAGGTACATACACAGTTTCCAGGTTTAACTCAAAATGTTTATGTGACACTTTTAATTGTAGAAAACCGAACACTCCTTCATTTAAAAAGAACAGCTTTTTATGTGTGTATGTGTGTGTGTGTGTGTGTGTGTGTGTTTGCAGCATCTTTAAGGATTGGAGGAGTGCGAGACGATGAAAGAAGGAGAGAGGAGATCAGAACAGATGGAAAGCCAGAAGAAAGAGTGAAAAGGGGAAACTTTCAAGATGTCTAAACAATAAAATGTATTTAAAGAAAATCAAGGCAGTGTTTTGCATTTAACTCTCTGTGGAAACGTATCTGAATTGAAGGGTAAACTGTTGAGCAATTTACCACATCAACACTGAGCTAAAAACCTGAAACCATATGAAATACTCCTAGTCCTAATTAATGACTGATAAAATCCCCAAAGTGAAAAGATGACCAGGAGTCAAAGTTTCCAGATGTAAAGGTATTAAAAGGGAAGGTGCCTCGTTCACGCAAGTACAAACAAAATGGGAATGTCCAGCCATCATACCGCTCAGGAAAGAGACAAGTTCTGTGTCCCAGAGATGAATGTGTGTCACGACCCCCGTTTCTCCATCAAATAGTCGGACACAAGGGCTCGCTTTCCACCGTTTATTCTGAAACAGATTTTATAGTGTGTTAAACTTCTCTTGTCTTAGACAGCTGCACACCACACAAGCTGAACATTAAAAAAATGAAATAAGAGGTTAATTTATTTATATAATCCTACTTTTCAGCCGAGAGTAAGTTTAGGCTAGCTATTTCGCTATCATGGCTCAGTTAGCTGAAGCACATGTCTGAGCAGTAATTCGATAAAAACAGCATTTATAAGCACAACTGCCCTCTGAAAAAATTACCAGCTGCTCATATAATGAGTTAGAACAATGTTTTAAAGAATTAATAATGGATTCAATTCAATTTAATTATGTATTAATGAGGAACTTCAGCAGCTACACACCGTCCATCTCAGAGCTCTCACTCGTCTGATGGACGCACGCCAGCAGCAGAGGGACATAGTCTGCAGTGATGTCGCTGCAAGAAAAGAAAAGCCCCCTAAAAATAATTGTAACCTTTCATTTTTTTATAAAGACATAAATGACTTTTTACATTTGTCCTGAACCCTTTTTACCAAAAATGGGGTCATTTTGGTGAAACTCAATATTTTATTAATTGTTTTGTTGAACTCTGTTACATGTGCTTTGGTCTGATGTGCATATCAACCCAAGAACAAAAGCAAAAGACCTTGTAAAGATGCTGTCTGAAGCCGGTGAGAGTGTGTCATTATCCACAGTGAAACGTGTACTGTATCGACTTGGGCTGAAAGACCACTCTGCCAGGAAGAAGCCATTACTCCAAAAGAACCATAAAAAAGACAGATTAATGTTAGCAAATGCACACAGGGACAAAGACCTTAATTTTTGGAGACGAAAAGTTAAGCTGTTTGGCCATAATGATCATTGGAAAAAGGGGGAAGCTTGCAAGCCTGAGAACACCATCCCAACTGTGAAACACGGGGGTGGCAGCATCATGTTGTGGGGTTGTTTTGCTGCAGGAGGGACTGGTGCACTTTACAAAATAGATGGCATCATGAGGAAAGAACATTATGTGGAAATCCTGAAGCAACATCTCAAAACATCAGCCAGGAAGTTAAAGCTTGGGTGCAAATGGGTCTTTTAAATAGACAATGACCCGAAGCATACTGCCAAACTGGTTACAAAGTGGCTTAAGGATAACAAAGTCAATGTTTTGGAGTGGCCATCACAAAGCCCTATTTAAAATGTATGGGCAAAGCTGAAAAGGCATGTGCGAGCAAGGCGGCCTAGAAACATGACTCAGTTACACCACTTCTGTCAGGAGGAATGGGCCAAAATTTCTGCCAACTATTGTGAGAAGCTTGTGGAAGGATATCCAAAATGTTTGACTCAAGTCATACAGTTTAAGGGCAATGGTACCAAATACTAATGAAATGTATTTCAACTTTTGACTTTGAAGAAAATAATAAAAATTGCCTTAAAAATTCCCCCTCTCATTCAATCATTTTGGTCATCCTAATTGACCTAAAACGGGTAAAGTTTATCCTGATTTCGTGTCAGACAGCGAGAAAAAAATGCTTATGTGTCTTTTTATATTGTGTATGTAAACTTCTGGTTTCAACTGTATATAAAGAAACAAGTGAGAAAAAAGATCAAATTGGAGTAAAACGATCTGAACAGGTCAACACATTCACTGTATTAAAATCATAAAAATCATTGCCCTATGCAATAGGCCCTTCCTGATACTGCACTGTCAATGTGACCAGGTGTCTTTTATGTGATGACACAAGTTTACAGGGAGTTCATCACATTTATCATGAAACGCATCAATGGAGCAGCCCATGATTTCTAACATGTCTTTCGAGATCTTCTGAAAGTTTGCATGGAAGTATGGCTGAATGTTTTCAACTTGATGTCCACTGTTTCTGTTAACTGCCATTTCAATTTCTTAATTGATAAAATGGTTACCTAAGACACTTTGCTACCTCCTTGCTTAGAGGAGCCCATGGTTGAGGACATGCTCTTTCGCAATGTCTTGTGGTGTGTTGTGCTTAAACTGAAATTTGTGGGTTCAAATTCATAGTTGTATCTGCACATTTAGTATCAATAGCTCATATTTCTCACATCCACCATGTGCTCCCCTCTCAGTCTTCGATTTCATGATTATTATATAAACAAATGTCATAATTTAAATAATTCCTTTAAGAAATCACAGGCCATCGTAGGAATGATGGTAATGTTGGGAATGGTCATATATTGTTCAAAAATATGTAAAAGTTGGACATTTATTGTCTAGCCCTCCTGTTGTAATAATTTCATGTTAACTAGTTTTGTGGTCCTAGTAAAAAAAAAAAAAAAAACAAAAAAAACCCACCCAATTACAGCTAATAATAAATCTATAGTAATACATATATTATCACCTAATGTTCTGATCAATCTTTAATCAACTTAAGTTCCTGTGAACATAAAGTCTTGTTAAAGTTCTTGTGTGGACAAAGTCATGGACATTTTCAGAGAGAAATCTGGAACACAATAGGAGGATTGAGTTAATATTAATAAAACTCACATTTTGATTTTTTTCATGAATTTATCACTTTTTAAGTGTTCGGTTGGAGCAAAGAAGTTTGGAGGACTTGGATGGGGACAAGGTCAAAGTAGCAAAATATTGATCTTAAATTATAATGATTTGGTCCATCATTTTTGGAGGTGCAGTACATCACTTATCGCATACCCAAGATATTTATTTCATAAAAAGGTTTTCTAACATTAATTTAACCCATTATTAAACTAGAGACCTCTATTTCCTCAGTCAAATACAAGACCTCTGACAAACAAAGTGTCTTTAGAAGGTTTTAAGCATGATTTTATATTCTACTATTTAAACCAAAAGGACCGAATTTGTTCCTTTCTCAAAATGATTCGGTTTTAATAAATGATTCAGTTCTTTTCAGTGCAGTTTCTCTTCCTGCTCTCAAGCTGTTTCCTCCCACCCAGAATCTCTGGACTGTGCTGCCCTCTTGTGGGTGTTGTTCTAAATGCCTGGACAATGGTAGTGTAAACGACTCTTCAGCACTTCTCCAAAGTGATCAAGACTACAACAGCGTTAACGGCCTTATTCTAATCACATCTAATCAGATGATTCTTTTTGTTCAAATCAGATGAACAAACTCGGACAGAGAAGTTGTAATGAGGAGCAAGTTGATAATGTCTTCCGGTTTGTTCAGACGCTAGAGGGCGCTTCAGAGCGAGTCCAAAAAAAGAACAGTTTCAAATGGAGCCACCGTTTAAAATCCTACTTTGATTATTATAATAATTATTATTATTGATAATAAAAATAATAATCCTGTTCTTAATTGTGTTTCTATTATTATTATTTGTATTATTATTAATATTATGACAATAATAATAACAGTATTATTATTGTTATTAATATATTATTGATAATAAAAATACAAATCATGTTATTAGTTGTATTTTTTATTTTTATTATGTATATATTATATTTCATTTTATTATTATTTTTTATGACAATAATAACATTATTTTTATTTTTATTTATTTTTTATTTTGTTTTGTTTTAATACAGACAACTTTGTTCGTTTTCTGGAGACAGAACTGCTATAAAATATTTCAGCACTGTTTTAATGTGTCTGAGCCCCAGAAGGACTAAAACTCTCATTAACATTAAAGACGTCAGTCAGCGCCAACAACCAATGAGCTGCTCAGCTCGCCAGCCAATCGGCGCCTTCCTGGCTGGATGTCGTCATAATCAGACACGTCACGGCAGTTCTTAAGAGATGGGAACAGGCGGTTTCTCCATTATCGTGTTTTCTGTGGAAGAAGCAACAGGTCAGTCTAACACCCTCCTCTCATCCTTTGCACTTGTATTAGTAGGGAAACAATCTAGAGTTCAGTAGCTGTGTGAAGTAAGCACAGTTAGTTTATTGAAATGTATATTCATATTTATACAAATATTTAATTCAAATTCATTTCAGATACAGTTAATTTTATTATCTGAGGCAGTGAAGGTGAATCTACTTGCAGCCACCGCTCAAACAGCTTAAGTCCCGCCTTCTCACCACCACTATTGATCTACTTGTACCTGCATCTACTTGCAGCCATTGGTCAAACTACATCCCACCACAGACAATTTGATTAATATGATTTTATTTAATTTATGTATTTATTATAATTTTATTGTAAGGTGGTAAAAGTAAAGCCCACCCATGTGTGAAAAACTAAATATGGTCACCCTGCCTTAGTTCATCAAGTCGGACAGTGCTAATTCCTGCTAGCGACCCATCTGTTTCCAAGTGGCTGCATGCGTAGACAGAACTAGTAGCTGTAAATTGGTCTGTAAGACACTGGATTTGCTAACTTATGGTTTTCTCAAACAGTGCTTGAAGATATCGAGTAAAAAATGAGACGAAGAGAGAGCAGCAGTTCAACAGCTGTGAAGGACATGAAGCAGGAGAGAGAGCTGCAACATTCACCCAGTTCCACAACCTGTGGGTGCTGGAACTTTGGCTTCCCTAGATTCACCCTCTTCCGTAGAAGGGTTAGAGTCCATGACAGCCATAGAATGGATGAGCAGCTCCACCAGCTTCAGGAACAGACTAAGGAGAAAAAGAGAGAATCTGAGAAGAAGGAGATAAAGGATAAAAAGGAGAAGAAAGAGAAAAAAGAAAAAAGGAATAAGAAAGAGAAGAAGAAGGAGAAAAGGGACAAGAAGGAGAAGAAGCAGAAGGAGAGAGTGGACAAAGAACAGATGTCCACTAAGAAGGTAAGAAACATGAGGTCACTCATCACACACTATTATTGGATATAGAGGTGCGTAATAGGGCTTCAGCACGATTGAAGTCAGAGGCTAGTCACATCATCTGTCAGGGGCTTTCTTCAAATTTTCACAGAGAGCCCAAACATACATGTCAAAATTGCCCAAATGCGCAAACCTATTTACTGCCACATGGCTGTGTCTGGTAGCAGCTTTAGCAGTTCAGTCAGTAACAGATCATTCACCCTGCAGTTATTACACAAGCAAAAACTGGAGACACTGCAGATTTACACTGGATTAAAATCTCTCGGGATTTTTAATGATCACTTTAAAATTCATACTGTTTTTGGTTCGTTTTTACAGGAGTGTAAGACGGAGGGTGGCAGAGAGCACCCCTGTGAGGAGCCAATTCAGTGGGAGAAAGAGATCAGGGATTTGGAAGAGTCGGTGAGACGGTTAGACTTGGAGCTTAAGGAATTTCTGGACAGAGAGCAAGAGCTAAAAAGACAGGTGGAGGAAATAATGGCAGAGAGAGATACACAGAGAGAGAAGGAGAGGAAAAACAAGGAGGAGATGAAGCAGAAGGAAGAAGAGCTGCTTCAAGAAAAAGAGACGCTGAGAGAGGAAGAGTGTCAGAGCGAGAGAAGAGAGAGCCAGGAGGCAAGTCTGCCTGTTTCTCCAGACAAAGGAGCCTTGCTCAGTGTCCAAGAGCAGGCCACAGCGTCCACTGCCTTCCTAAGTGACCCCACCACACATACTGTTACAGAGGACAGTGTGGGGGAAAAGTGCACTATCCCTGAGGACGACAGCCCACAGACGTCAGATACCCCAACTCAAACAGCTGAGGTGGAAGTTGGCCATGATGGTGGGACAGCAGTGACCATCGAGGTGGAGATGCCACAGGTAAGCTTCAGGAGAACATACCCGTCTGGGTTAACACAGTGTGCTGAACTTATTTAGCCCCTGTCAAGGCAGCATCATGCAGTGATGCTCTGTATGTACTTACTCTAAAATTTTTGTCTCTGGTTTGCAGCTCCTTGAAAGCAGATCCTCATCTCTCCATGTTCCACATGAGGAAGAAGAACAGGAGAAGGAGGAGGAGAAGAAAGCCGTCCCATCTCATCCATTGGTGCCCCTTGGAAATCCGGTTCGTCTTCTTCACTTTAAAAGCAAATACGTTACTTTAGCCAATATCCCTTCCTTCTACACCTAGACTGTGTAATTCGTTCTCCATATGGGGAAATGGTTTATAGTGTAAAGTCATCTCAGTGGTGAATGTTTAAATCAGTGATGCTAATACTTGTCTTTTGCTTATTCCTTTAACAGGCAGGGGTGTTGACAGTGACCCTCAAAAGCTGCAGCAACATCCCTAAATTTGGTATCCTTTAAGTGTAAAACTGTCTCAGTGTTGCAAGTCTAGTGTTTGGGTTTGTGATTGTATTGCTATCAGTCTGTGTTGTCTGTGTAGATAAGAGCTGATTCTGCTTCAACTGTTTTCCTGAGCTGTGCGCCAGCTTGTTTAAAGAGAGGCACCTGTGGGACTGTGAGGGTCACTTTTGGGAAACTGGTGAGGAACACAAAGCTGCAGCCCTTCACGGACCCCATGTTGATCAACGAGAAAATGCACATCTCTGTCCAGGTTAGTATTACTTTTCAGTGTGTTTGTCTTGGTGCACAGCAGACAATTGGTAGAATATGACGTAGACCAAACAGCACATGCATCAAGCCTACCTTACTTCTGTTTACATCTGCCATTTTGATGTCGAATATATTAGCGTGAACACTAAGTTAACTAGAACAAAGGAACTGAATCTTAGGCTCCGTCCACAAACATCTACATATATATATATTTTTGTCTTCGTTTTCTCCTCCCGTCCACACGAAAACACAGGTGGCACTACCTTTTAGATTTCCACATATGAATAAATGTAAATACCGGTCTATTACAAATATATAAAGCTCTACTTATTTTTAGAATCTGTAATTTTGTGACTTGTATAGTCCACTACTCTAGGGACTAATGTGTCATTTGTCGTTTTCTTCCTTCTTCGTAGTGTTTCGTTGTCTCACTTTATGAGGTACTATCACTGCGTACGTTCGTCTCTGTGTGACTGGAAATATTTTTATTGTCTTGTCTGCTTGTGTTTGCAGATCACCGACAAAGATGTTCTTGGGGGCGAAGAGTCCAGTTTTCTCAGGGTGGAATTGATCTCTGTTGATCTTCGTACAGGTGCCTCCACACTCCTGGGCAAAGCCACTATTAAGCTGCTGGAAATCCTTAACGTGAGAAACACCTCCTTCACATAGTTTTATAGTTTTAATTTATTTTAAAAGCCACTCATTGTCACTGATCACAATAATGAGACCGTAATGATTTGAATTGCTTTTTTCTACAGGAATCATCGGTTTCCCACCAGTTTGATCTGAGGCTCAAAGATCAGGTAAAGCTCGCATTTTAACATGTTTGTGCATTTACTGCTTGTCTGAAAGAGAAATAGGTTTGTGACTGATTTCTTTTATTTTCAGAAAATCTGCACAGTGGAGGCAGACCTGGTGTTCACGTATGGATTCTTCGGCTATGGATATTCTCACCAGGTTGGTGTTCAGAACAGATGAAGATCATACTAATATGTACATACTGATACAGTGTTGTGGTGATAAAGATCATAATAATAGCGAGTATGTTGTGTTTTCTCTCCCTACAGATCAAGCATGCTGGAAGAACAATGGAAGATCTGGTGCAGAAGTCCTGCTTTCTCCGCTGCCCTCCACCTGAGGAAGAGAATCATACGGTGACCCCTTCCACACTGCCGCCAGTGGACGTTTCCTCCCTGACACAGCCAGAGACACAGAGCGGCAGTGAGGCCAGGACATCTGGAGACCTAGTGAACTTCTCCATAAGGATGAGAGGCAGGTAAGTGTCACACTTCATCAAGGCTTAAGCTGAGACCAGCATGGATAAGCCACACTGACCTTGGTCTAAGCTTGGGTGAACTATGAATGGTGACTTGATGTAGCTTTCATCATTTTATATTTGTGTGTGTTTGCCAGGCTTTCACGACTGCATAAAGCCTTTAAGGAGTTTAGGACCAGACAGGATAGGCTGCAGTTTCTGGAAAATCTGATCCTAAAGAAGAGAAAATGAACTCCAAGGTGAAAGAGAAAGAGCTTCAAGGTGTGGTGATGTACATGCTTACACTTTTCGAAGTCTGGTGCTTGTGTGGTGTCTTGTTGTGTACTATGTTGAAGGAGTGGTGATATTGAATGTGACCAGGTCAATCTAAATTGGAGGGGAGCGGAGAAGAAAGAGCGCCAGTAAAAATGGAAAGGCTGAAAATACAGGTGGAAGAAACCATCCTGGTCAGGTTGCCATCCCCACCATCCTGACCTGGATGCACCATCTAACCATTCAACCAAATATTGGTGGAATCATTGTGTGGAAGAGAGAAAGAGATGTATGACTGATTTCTTCTATTTTCAGAAGGTCTGCATGTCGGAGGCAGATCAAGTGTTCACAGATGAATTCCTGAGCTTCGCATATTCTCAGCAGTTTGGTGTTCAGGACCGATGAAGATCATACTGATGTCTATAGAAGTGTTTTGATGTTAAAGATGATGATTGTAAATGTGTTGCATTTTTTTCTCCCTACAGATACATCATGCCAGAAGAATGATGATCTGCAAAAGCTGATGGCAAAATCGTGTTTTCTCCGCTGCCCTCCACTCAAACTACTGCGACATATCTTCATTCATTTCAATAGTAAGTATAATAATGCTTTTTTATTTTTTACCTATAGTTTCAATATGGACAACTGAACAAAAATGTCTGTCTCTGTCTCTCAGTAATGTAGGAGATCTGCTGACATTAGATAACTGCATAGAGAAGAGAGGCTTGGATGAACTTGGTCTAGGCTTGGGTGAACTGTGTGTAGATGCTGGACATTCATTAATACCACATAAAGGTATATGCACAGTTTCCAGGTTTAACTCAAAATGTCTATGTGACACTTTTAATTGTAGAAAACTGAACACTCCTTCATTTAAAAAGAACAGCTTTTTATATATATGTGTGTGTGTGTGTGTGTGTGTTTGCAGCATCTTTAAGGACTGGAGGAGTGCGAGACGATGAAAGAAGGAGAGAGGAGATCAGAACAGATGGAAAGCCAGAGGAAAGAGTGAAAAGGGGAAACTTTCAAGATGAGGAAACAACCTGGCCTGGATACCATCCCCACCATCACAGCCCATCTGCACTAAACAATAAAATGTATTTAAAGAAAATCAAGGCAGTGTTTTGCATTTAACTCTCTGTGGAAACGTATCTGGATTGAAGGGTAAACTGTTGAGCAATTTACCACATCAACACTGAGCTAAAAACCTGAAACCATATGAAATACTCCTAGTCCTAATTAATGACTGATAAAATCCCCAAAGTGAAAAGATGACCAGGAGTCAAAGTTTCCAGATGTAAAGGTATTAAAAGGGAAGGTGCCTCGTTCACGCAAGTACAAACAAAATGGGAATGTCCAGCCATCATACCGCTCAGGAAAGAGACAAGTTCTGTGTCCCAGAGATGAATGTGTGTCACGACCCCCGTTTCTCCATCAAATAGTCGGACACAAGGGCTCGCTTTCCACCGTTTATTCTGAAACAGATTTTATAGTGTGTTAATCTTCTCTTGTCTTAGACAGCTGCACACCACACAAGCTGAACATAAAAAAATGAAATAAGAGGTTAATTTATTTATATAATCCTACTTTTCAGCCGAGAGTAAGTTTAGGCTAGCTATTTCGCTATCATGGCTCAGTTAGCTGAAGCACATGTCTGAGCAGTAATTCGATAAAAACAGCATTTATAAGCACAACTGCCCTCTGAAAAAATTACCAGCTGCTCATATAATGAGTTAGAACAATGTTTTAAAGAATTAATAATGGATTCAATTCAATTCAATTATGTATTAATGAGGAACTTCAGCAGCTACACACCGTCCATCTCAGAGCTCTCACTCGTCTGATGGATGTACGGCAGCAGCAGAGGGACATAGTCTGCAGTGATGTCGCTGCAAGAAAAGAAAAGCCCCCTAAAAATAATTGTAAACTTTTATTGTTTTTATAAATAAATAAATGACTTTTTACATTTGTCCTGAACCCTTTTTTTTTTTTTTAAAACAAAAATGGGGTCATTTTGGTGAAACTCAATATTTTATTAACTGTTTTGTTGAACTCTGTTAGATGTGCTTTGGTCTGATGTGCATATCAACCCAAGAACAAAAGCAAAAGACCTTGTAAAGATGCTGTCTGAAGCCGGTGAGAGTGTGTCATTATCCACAGTGAAACGTGTACTGTATCGACTTGGGCTGAAAGACCACTCTGCCAGGAAGAAGCCATTACTCCAAAAGAACCATAAAAAAGACAGATTAATGTTAGCAAATGCACACAGGGACAAAGACCTTAATTTTTGGAGACGAAAAGATAAACTGTTTGGCCATAATGATCATTGGAAAAAGGGGGAAGCTTGCAAGCCTGAGAACACCATCCCAACTGTGAAACACGGGGGTGGCAGCATCATGTTGTGGGGTTGTTTTGCTGCAGAAGGGGCTGGTGCACTTTTTAAAAAATGGCATCATGAGGAAAGAACATTATGTGGAAATCCTGAAGCAACGTCTCAAAACATCAGCCAGGAAGTTAAAGCTTGGGTGCAAATGGGTCTTTTAAATAGACAATGACCCGAAGCATACTGCCAAACTGGTTACAAAGTGGCTTAAGGATAACAAAGTCAATGTTTTGGAGTGGCCATCACAAAGCCCTATTTAAAATGTATGGGCAAAGCTGAAAAGGCATGTGCGAGCAAGGCGGCCTACAAACATGGCTCAGTTACACCACTTCTGTCAGGAGGAATGGGCCAAAATTTCTGCCAACTATTGTGAGAAGCTTGTGGAAGGATATCCAAAATGTTTGACTCAAGTCATACAGTTTAAGGGCAATGGTACCAAATACTAATGAAATGTATTTCAACTTTTGACTTTGAAGAAAATAATAAAAATTGCCTTAAAAATTCCCCCTCTCATTCAATCATTTTGGTCATCCTAATTGACCTAAAACGGGTAAAGTTTATCCTGATTTCGTGTCAGACAGCGAGAAAAAAATGCTTATGTGTCTTTTTATATTGTGTATGTAAACTTCTGGTTTCAACTGTATATAAAGAAACAAGTGAGAAAAAAGATCAAATTGGAGTAAAACGATCTGAACAGGTCAACACATTCACTGTATTAAAATCATAAAAAGGTGTCTTTTATGTGATGACACAAGTTTACAGGGAGTTCATCACATTTATCATGAAACGCATCAATGGAGCAGCCCATGATTTCTAACATGTCTTTTGAGATCTTCTGAAAGTTTGCATGGAAGTATGGCTGAATGTTTTCAACTTGATGTCCACTGTTTCTGTTAACTGCCATTTCAATTTCTTAATTAATAAAATGGTTACCTAATACACTTTGTTACCTCCTTGCTTAGAGGAGCCCATGGTTGAGGACATGCTCTTTCGCAATGTCTTGTGGTGTGTTGTGCTTAAACTGAAATTTGTGGGTTCAAATTCATAGTTGTATCTGCACATTTAGTATCAATAGCTCATATTTCTCACATCCACCATGTGCTCCCCTCTCAGTCTTCGATTTCATGATTATTATATAAACAAATGTCATAATTTAAATAATTCCTTTAAGAAATCACAGGCCATCGTAGGAATGATGGTAATGTTGGGAATGGTCATATATTGTTCAAAAATATGTAAAAGTTGGACATTTATTGTCTAGCCCTCCTGTTGTAATAATTTCATGTTAACTAGTTTTGTGGTCCTAGTAAAAAAAAAAAACAAAACAAAAAAAACCCACCCAATTACAGCTAATAATAAATCTATAGTAATACATATATTATCACCTAATGTTCTGATCAATCTTTAATCAACTTAAGTTCCTGTGAACATAAAGTCTTGTTAAAGTTCTTGTGTGGACAAAGTCATGGACATTTTCAGAGAGAAATCTGGAACACAATAGGAGGATTGAGTTAATATTAATAAAACTCACATTTTGATTTTTTTCATGAATTTATCACTTTTTAAGTGTTCGGTTGGAGCAAAGAAGTTTGGAGGACTTGGATGGGGACAAGGTCAAAGTAGCAAAATATTGATCTTAAATTATAATGATTTGGTCCATCATTTTTGGAGGTGCAGTACATCACTTATCGCATACCCAAGATATTTATTTCATAAAAAGGTTTTCTAACATTAATTTAACCCATTATTAAACTAGAGACCTCTATTTCCTCAGTCAAATACAAGACCTCTGACAAACAAAGTGTCTTTAGAAGGTTTTAAGCATGATTTTATATTCTACTATTTAAACCAAAAGGACCGAATTTGTTCCTTTCTCAAAATGATTCGGTTTTAATAAATGATTCAGTTCTTTTCAGTGCAGTTTCTCTTCCTGCTCTCAAGCTGTTTCCTCCCACCCAGAATCTCTGGACTGTGCTGCCCTCTTGTGGGTGTTGTTCTAAATGCCTGGACAATGGTAGTGTAAACGACTCTTCAGCACTTCTCCAAAGTGATCAAGACTACAACAGCGTTAACGGCCTTATTCTAATCACATCTAATCAGATGATTCTTTTTGTTCAAATCAGATGAACAAACTCGGACAGAGAAGTTGTAATGAGGAGCAAGTTGATAATGTCTTCCGGTTTGTTCAGACGCTAGAGGGCGCTTCAGAGCGAGTCCAAAAAAAGAACAGTTTCAAATGGAGCCACCGTTTAAAATCCTACTTTGATTATTATAATAATTATTATTATTGATAATAAAAATAATAATCCTGTTCTTAATTGTGTTTCTATTATTATTATTTGTATTATTATTAATATTATGACAATAATAATAACAGTATTATTATTGTTATTAATATATTATTGATAATAAAAATACAAATCATGTTATTAGTTGTATTTTTTATTTTTATTATGTATATATTATATTTCATTTTATTATTATTTTTTATGACAATAATAACATTATTTTTATTTTTATTTATTTTTTATTTTGTTTTGTTTTAATACAGACAACTTTGTTCGTTTTCTGGAGACAGAACTGCTATAAAATATTTCAGCACTGTTTTAATGTGTCTGAGCCCCAGAAGGACTAAAACTCTCATTAACATTAAAGACGTCAGTCAGCGCCAACAACCAATGAGCTGCTCAGCTCGCCAGCCAATCGGCGCCTTCCTGGCTGGATGTCGTCATAATCAGACACGTCACGGCAGTTCTTAAGAGATGGGAACAGGCGGTTTCTCCATTATCGTGTTTTCTGTGGAAGAAGCAACAGGTCAGTCTAACACCCTCCTCTCATCCTTTGCACTTGTATTAGTAGGGAAACAATCTAGAGTTCAGTAGCTGTGTGAAGTAAGCACAGTTAGTTTATTGAAATGTATATTCATATTTATACAAATATTTAATTCAAATTCATTTCAGATACAGTTAATTTTATTATCTGAGGCAGTGAAGGTGAATCTACTTGCAGCCACCGCTCAAACAGCTTAAGTCCCGCCTTCTCACCACCACTATTGATCTACTTGTACCTGCATCTACTTGCAGCCATTGGTCAAACTACATCCCACCACAGCCAATTTGATTAATATGATTTTATTTAATTTATGTATTTATTATAATTTTATTGTAAGGTGGTAAAAGTAAAGCCCACCCATGTGTGAAAAACTAAATATGGTCACCCTGCCTTAGTTCATCAAGTCGGACAGTGCTAATTCCTGCTAGCGACCCATCTGTTTCCAAGTGGCTGCATGCGTAGACAGAACTAGTAGCTGTAAATTGGTCTGTAAGACACTGGATTTGCTAACTTATGGTTTTCTCAAACAGTGCTTGAAGATATCGAGTAAAAAATGAGACGAAGAGAGAGCAGCAGTTCAACAGCTGTGAAGGACATGAAGCAGGAGAGAGAGCTGCAACATTCACCCAGTTCCACAACCTGTGGGTGCTGGAACTTTGGCTTCCCTAGATTCACCCTCTTCCGTAGAAGGGTTAGAGTCCATGACAGCCATAGAATGGATGAGCAGCTCCACCAGCTTCAGGAACAGACTAAGGAGAAAAAGAGAGAATCTGAGAAGAAGGAGATAAAGGATAAAAAGGAGAAGAAAGAGAAAAAAGAAAAAAGGAATAAGAAAGAGAAGAAGAAGGAGAAAAGGGACAAGAAGGAGAAGAAGCAGAAGGAGAGAGTGGACAAAGAACAGATGTCCACTAAGAAGGTAAGAAACATGAGGTCACTCATCACACACTATTATTGGATATAGAGGTGCGTAATAGGGCTTCAGCACGATTGAAGTCAGGGGCTAGTCACATCATCTGTCAGGGGCTTTCTTCAAATTTTCACAGAGAGCCCAAACATACATGTCAAAATTGCCCAAATGCGCAAACCTATTTACTGCCACATGGCTGTGTCTGGTAGCAGCTTTAGCAGTTCAGTCAGTAACAGATCATTCACCCTGCAGTTATTACACAAGCAAAAACTGGAGACACTGCAGATTTACACTGGATTAAAATCTCTCGGGATTTTTAATGATCACTTTAAAATTCATGCTGTTTTTGGTTCGTTTTTACAGGAGTGTAAGACGGAGGGTGGCAGAGAGCACCCCTGTGAGGAGCCAATTCAGTGGGAGAAAGAGATCAGGGATTTGGAAGAGTCGGTGAGACGGTTAGACTTGGAGCTTAAGGAATTTCTGGACAGAGAGCAAGAGCTAAAAAGACAGGTGGAGGAAATAATGGCAGAGAGAGATACACAGAGAGAGAAGGAGAGGAAAAACAAGGAGGAGATGAAGCAGAAGGAAGAAGAGCTGCTTCAAGAAAAAGAGACGCTGAGAGAGGAAGAGTGTCAGAGCGAGAGAAGAGAGAGCCAGGAGGCAAGTCTGCCTGTTTCTCCAGACAAAGGAGCCTTGCTCAGTGTCCAAGAGCAGGCCACAGCGTCCACTGCCTTCCTAAGTGACCCCACCACACATACTGTTACAGAGGACAGTGTGGGGGAAAAGTGCACTATCCCTGAGGACGACAGCCCACAGACGTCAGATACCCCAACTCAAACAGCTGAGGTGGAAGTTGGCCATGATGGTGGGACAGCAGTGACCATCGAGGTGGAGATGCCACAGGTAAGCTTCAGGAGAACATACCCGTCTGGGTTAACACAGTGTGCTGAACTTATTTAGCCCCTGTCAAGGCAGCATCATGCAGTGATGCTCTGTATGTACTTACTCTAAAATTTTTGTCTCTGGTTTGCAGCTCCTTGAAAGCAGATCCTCATCTCTCCATGTTCCACATGAGGAAGAAGAACAGGAGAAGGAGGAGGAGAAGAAAGCCGTCCCATCTCATCCATTGGTGCCCCTTGGAAATCCGGTTCGTCTTCTTCACTTTAAAAGCAAATACGTTACTTTAGCCAATATCCCTTCCTTCTACACCTAGACTGTGTAATTCGTTCTCCATATGGGGAAATGGTTTATAGTGTAAAGTCATCTCAGTGGTGAATGTTTAAATCAGTGATGCTAATACTTGTCTTTTGCTTATTCCTTTAACAGGCAGGGGTGTTGACAGTGACCCTCAAAAGCTGCAGCAACATCCCTAAATTTGGTATCCTTTAAGTGTAAAACTGTCTCAGTGTTGCAAGTCTAGTGTTTGGGTTTGTGATTGTATTGCTATCAGTCTGTGTTGTCTGTGTAGATAAGAGCTGATTCTGCTTCAACTGTTTTCCTGAGCTGTGCGCCAGCTTGTTTAAAGAGAGGCACCTGTGGGACTGTGAGGGTCACTTTTGGGAAACTGGTGAGGAACACAAAGCTGCAGCCCTTCACGGACCCCATGTTGATCAACGAGAAAATGCACATCTCTGTCCAGGTTAGTATTACTTTTCAGTGTGTTTGTCTTGGTGCACAGCAGACAATTGGTAGAATATGACGTAGACCAAACAGCACATGCATCAAGCCTACCTTACTTCTGTTTACATCTGCCATTTTGATGTCGAATATATTAGCGTGAACACTAAGTTAACTAGAACAAAGGAACTGAATCTTAGGCTCCGTCCACAAACATCTACATATATATATTTTTTTTTGTCTTCGTTTTCTCCTCCCGTCCACACGAAAACACAGGTGGCACTACCTTTTAGATTTCCACATATGAATAAATGTAAATACCGGTCTATTACAAATATATAAAGCTCTACTTATTTTTAGAATCTGTAATTTTGTGACTTGTATAGTCCACTACTCTAGGGACTAATGTGTCATTTGTCGTTTTCTTCCTTCTTCGTAGTGTTTCGTTGTCTCACTTTATGAGGTACTATCACTGCGTACGTTCGTCTCTGTGTGACTGGAAATATTTTTATTGTTTTGTCTGCTTGTGTTTGCAGATCACCGACAAAGATGTTCTTGGGGGCGAAGAGTCCAGTTTTCTCAGGGTGGAATTGATCTCTGTTGATCTTCGTACAGGTGCCTCCACACTCCTGGGCAAAGCCACTATTAAGCTGCTGGAAATCCTTAACGTGAGAAACACCTCCTTCACATAGTTTTATAGTTTTAATTTATTTTAAAAGCCACTCATTGTCACTGATCACAATAATGAGACCGTAATGATTTGAATTGCTTTTTTCTACAGGAATCATCGGTTTCCCACCAGTTTGATCTGAGGCTCAAAGATCAGGTAAAGCTCGCATTTTAACATGTTTGTGCATTTACTGCTTGTCTGAAAGAGAAATAGGTTTGTGACTGATTTCTTTTATTTTCAGAAAATCTGCACAGTGGAGGCAGACCTGGTGTTCACGTATGGATTCTTCGGCTATGGATATTCTCACCAGGTTGGTGTTCAGAACAGATGAAGATCATACTAATATGTACATACTGATACAGTGTTGTGGTGATAAAGATCATAATAATAGCGAGTATGTTGTGTTTTCTCTCCCTACAGATCAAGCATGCTGGAAGAACAATGGAAGATCTGGTGCAGAAGTCCTGCTTTCTCCGCTGCCCTCCACCTGAGGAAGAGAATCATACGGTGACCCCTTCCACACTGCCGCCAGTGGACGTTTCCTCCCTGACACAGCCAGAGACACAGAGCGGCAGTGAGGCCAGGACATCTGGAGACCTAGTGAACTTCTCCATAAGGATGAGAGGCAGGTAAGTGTCACACTTCATCAAGGCTTAAGCTGAGACCAGCATGGATAAGCCACACTGACCTTGGTCTAAGCTTGGGTGAACTATGAATGGTGACTTACAGTTTAGATATTCTCTTAAGCTTTGATGTAGCTTTCATCATTTTATATTTGTGTGTGTTTGCCAGGCTTTCACGACTGCATAAAGCCTTTAAGGAGTTTAGGACCAGACAGGATAGGCTGCAGTTTCTGGAAAATCTGATCCTAAAGAAGAGAAAATAAACTCCAAGGTGAAAGAGAAAGAGCTTCAAGGTGTGGTGAAGTACATGCTTACACATTTCGAAGTCTGGTGCTTGTGTGGTGTCTTGTTGTGTACTATGTTGAAGGAATGGTGATATTGAATGTGACAAGGTCAATCTAAATTGGAGGGGAGCGGAGAAGAAAGAGCGCCAGTAAAAATGGAAAGGCCGAAAATACAGGTGGAAGAAACCATCCTGGTCAGGTTGCCATCCCCACCATCCTGACCTGGATGCACCATCTAACCATTCAACCAAATATTGGTGGAATCATTGTGTGGAAGAGAGAAAGAGATGTATGACTGATTTCTTCTATTTTCAGAAGGTCTGCATGTCGGAGGCAGATCAAGTGTTCACAGATGAATTCCTGAGCTTCGCATATTCTCAGCAGTTTGGTGTTCAGGACCAAAGAAGATCATACTGATGTCTATAAAAGTGTTTTGATGTTAAAGATGATTGTAAATGTGTTGCATTTTTTTCTCCCTACAGATACATCATGCCAGAAGAATGATGATCTGCAAAAGCTGATGGCAAAATCGTGTTTTCTCCGCTGCCCTCCACTCAAACTACTGCGACATATCTTTATTCATTTCAATAGTAAGTATAATAATGCTTTTTTATTTTTTACCTATAGTTTCAATATGGACAACTGAACAAAAATGTCTGTCTCTGTCTCTCGGTAATGTAGGAGATCTGCTGACATTAGATGACTGCATAGAGAAGAGAGGCTTGGATGAACTTGGTCTAGGCTTGGGTGAACTGTGTGTAGATGCTGGACATTCATTAATACCACATAAAGGTACATACACAGTTTCCAGGTTTAACTCAAAATGTTTATGTGACACTTTTAATTGTAGAAAACCGAACACTCCTTCATTTAAAAAGAACAGCTTTTTATGTGTGTATGTGTGTGTGTGTGTGTGTGTGTGTGTGTGTGTGTTTGCAGCATCTTTAAGGATTGGAGGAGTGCGAGACGATGAAAGAAGGAGAGAGGAGATCAGAACAGATGGAAAGCCAGAAGAAAGAGTGAAAAGGGGAAACTTTCAAGATGTCTAAACAATAAAATGTATTTAAAGAAAATCAAGGCAGTGTTTTGCATTTAACTCTCTGTGGAAACGTATCTGAATTGAAGGGTAAACTGTTGAGCAATTTACCACATCAACACTGAGCTAAAAACCTGAAACCATATGAAATACTCCTAGTCCTAATTAATGACTGATAAAATCCCCAAAGTGAAAAGATGACCAGGAGTCAAAGTTTCCAGATGTAAAGGTATTAAAAGGGAAGGTGCCTCGTTCACGCAAGTACAAACAAAATGGGAATGTCCAGCCATCATACCGCTCAGGAAAGAGACAAGTTCTGTGTCCCAGAGATGAATGTGTGTCACGACCCCCGTTTCTCCATCAAATAGTCGGACACAAGGGCTCGCTTTCCACCGTTTATTCTGAAACAGATTTTATAGTGTGTTAAACTTCTCTTGTCTTAGACAGCTGCACACCACACAAGCTGAACATTAAAAAAATGAAATAAGAGGTTAATTTATTTATATAATCCTACTTTTCAGCCGAGAGTAAGTTTAGGCTAGCTATTTCGCTATCATGGCTCAGTTAGCTGAAGCACATGTCTGAGCAGTAATTCGATAAAAACAGCATTTATAAGCACAACTGCCCACTGAAAAAATTACCAGCTGCTCATATAATGAGTTAGAACAATGTTTTAAAGAATTAATAATGGATTCAATTCAATTTAATTATGTATTAATGAGGAACTTCAGCAGCTACACACCGTCCATCTCAGAGCTCTCACTCGTCTGATGGACGCACGCCAGCAGCAGAGGGACATAGTCTGCAGTGATGTCGCTGCAAGAAAAGAAAAGCCCCCTAAAAATAATTGTAACCTTTCATTTTTTTATAAAGACATAAATGACTTTTTACATTTGTCCTGAACCCTTTTTACCAAAAATGGGGTCATTTTGGTGAAACTCAATATTTTATTAACTGTTTTGTTGAACTCTGTTAGATGTGCTTTGGTCTGATGTGCATATCAACCCAAGAACAAAAGCAAAAGACCTTGTAAAGATGCTGTCTGAAGCCGGTGAGAGTGTGTCATTATCCACAGTGAAACGTGTACTGTATCGACTTGGGCTGAAAGACCACTCTGCCAGGAAGAAGCCATTACTCCAAAAGAACCATAAAAAAGACAGATTAATGTTAGCAAATGCACACAGGGACAAAGACCTTAATTTTTGGAGACGAAAAGTTAAGCTGTTTGGCCATAATGATCATTGGAAAAAGGGGGAAGCTTGCAAGCCTGAGAACACCATCCCAACTGTGAAACACGGGGGTGGCAGCATCATGTTGTGGGGTTGTTTTGCTGCAGGAGGGACTGGTGCACTTTACAAAATAGATGGCATCATGAGGAAAGAACATTATGTGGAAATCCTGAAGCAACATCTCAAAACATCAGCCAGGAAGTTAAAGCTTGGGTGCAAATGGGTCTTTTAAATAGACAATGACCCGAAGCATACTGCCAAACTGGTTACAAAGTGGCTTAAGGATAACAAAGTCAATGTTTTGGAGTGGCCATCACAAAGCCCTATTTAAAATGTATGGGCAAAGCTGAAAAGGCATGTGCGAGCAAGGCGGCCTAGAAACATGACTCAGTTACACCACTTCTGTCAGGAGGAATGGGCCAAAATTTCTGCCAACTATTGTGAGAAGCTTGTGGAAGGATATCCAAAATGTTTGACTCAAGTCATACAGTTTAAGGGCAATGGTACCAAATACTAATGAAATGTATTTCAACTTTTGACTTTGAAGAAAATAATAAAAATTGCCTTAAAAATTCCCCCTCTCATTCAATCATTTTGGTCATCCTAATTGACCTAAAACGGGTAAAGTTTATCCTGATTTCGTGTCAGACAGCGAGAAAAAAATGCTTATGTGTCTTTTTATATTGTGTATGTAAACTTCTGGTTTCAACTGTATATAAAGAAACAAGTGAGAAAAAAGATCAAATTGGAGTAAAACGATCTGAACAGGTCAACACATTCACTGTATTAAAATCATAAAAAGGTGTCTTTTATGTGATGACACAAGTTTACAGGGAGTTCATCACATTTATCATGAAACGCATCAATGGAGCAGCCCATGATTTCTAACATGTCTTTCGAGATCTTCTGAAAGTTTGCATGGAAGTATGGCTGAATGTTTTCAACTTGATGTCCACTGTTTCTGTTAACTGCCATTTCAATTTCTTAATTAATAAAATGGTTACCTAATACACTTTGTTACCTCCTTGCTTAGAGGAGCCCATGGTTGAGGACATGCTCTTTCGCAATGTCTTGTGGTGTGTTGTGCTTAAACTGAAATTTGTGGGTTCAAATTCATAGTTGTATCTGCACATTTAGTATCAATAGCTCATATTTCTCACATCCACCATGTGCTCCCCTCTCAGTCTTCGATTTCATGATTATTATATAAACAAATGTCATAATTTAAATAATTCCTTTAAGAAATCACAGGCCATCGTAGGAATGATGGTAATGTTGGTCATATATTGTCTAGGAATGGTCATATATTGTTCAAAAATATGTAAAAGTTGGACATTTATTGTCTAGCCCTCCTGTTGTAATAATTTCATGTTAACTAGTTTTGTGGTCCTAGTAAAAAAAACCAAACCAAAACAAAAAAAACCCACCCAATTACAGCTAATAATAAATCTATAGTAATACATATATTATCACCTAATGTTCTGATCAATCTTTAATCAACTTAAGTTCCTGTGAACATAAAGTCTTGTTAAAGTTCTTGTGTGGACAAAGTCATGGACATTTTCAGAGAGAAATCTGGAACACAATAGGAGGATTGAGTTAATATTAATAAAACTCACATTTTGATTTTTTTCATGAATTTATCACTTTTTAAGTGTTCGGTTGGAGCAAAGAAGTTTGGAGGACTTGGATGGGGACAAGGTCAAAGTAGCAAAATATTGATCTTAAATTATAATGATTTGGTCCATCATTTTTGGAGGTGCAGTACATCACTTATCGCATACCCAAGATATTTATTTCATAAAAAGGTTTTCTAACATTAATTTAACCCATTATTAAACTAGAGACCTCTATTTCCTCAGTCAAATACAAGACCTCTGACAAACAAAGTGTCTTTAGAAGGTTTTAAGCATGATTTTATATTCTACTATTTAAACCAAAAGGACCGAATTTGTTCCTTTCTCAAAATGATTCGGTTTTAATAAATGATCCAGTTCTTTTCAGTGCAGTTTCTCTTCCTGCTCTCAAGCTGTTTCCTCCCACCCAGAATCTCTGGACTGTGCTGCCCTCTTGTGGGTGTTGTTCTAAATGCCTGGACAATGGTAGTGTAAACGACTCTTCAGCACTTCTCCAAAGTGATCAAGACTACAACAGCGTTAACGGCCTTATTCTAATCACATCTAATCAGATGATTCTTTTTGTTCAAATCAGATGAACAAACTCGGACAGAGAAGTTGTAATGAGGAGCAAGTTGATAATGTCTTCCGGTTTGTTCAGACGCTAGAGGGCGCTTCAGAGCGAGTCCAAAAAAAGAACAGTTTCAAATGGAGCCACCGTTTAAAATCCTACTTTGATTATTATAATAATTATTATTATTGATAATAAAAATAATAATCCTGTTCTTAATTGTGTTTCTATTATTATTATTTGTATTATTATTAATATTATGACAATAATAATAACAGTATTATTATTGTTATTAATATATTATTGATAATAAAAATACAAATCATGTTATTAGTTGTATTTTTTATTTTTATTATGTATATATTATATTTCATTTTATTATTATTTTTTATGACAATAATAACATTATTTTTATTTTTATTTATTTTTTATTTTGTTTTGTTTTAATACAGACAACTTTGTTCGTTTTCTGGAGACAGAACTGCTATAAAATATTTCAGCACTGTTTTAATGTGTCTGAGCCCCAGAAGGACTAAAACTCTCATTAACATTAAAGACGTCAGTCAGCGCCAACAACCAATGAGCTGCTCAGCTCGCCAGCCAATCGGCGCCTTCCTGGCTGGATGTCGTCATAATCAGACACGTCACGGCAGTTCTTAAGAGATGGGAACAGGCGGTTTCTCCATTATCGTGTTTTCTGTGGAAGAAGCAACAGGTCAGTCTAACACCCTCCTCTCATCCTTTGCACTTGTATTAGTAGGGAAACAATCTAGAGTTCAGTAGCTGTGTGAAGTAAGCACAGTTAGTTTATTGAAATGTATATTCATATTTATACAAATATTTAATTCAAATTCATTTCAGATACAGTTAATTTTATTATCTGAGGCAGTGAAGGTGAATCTACTTGCAGCCACCGCTCAAACAGCTTAAGTCCCGCCTTCTCACCACCACTATTGATCTACTTGTACCTGCATCTACTTGCAGCCATTGGTCAAACTACATCCCACCACAGACAATTTGATTAATATGATTTTATTTAATTTATGTATTTATTATAATTTTATTGTAAGGTGGTAAAAGTAAAGCCCACGCATGTGTGAAAAACTAAATATGGTCACCCTGCCTTAGTTCATCAAGTCGGACAGTGCTAATTCCTGCTAGCGACCCATCTGTTTCCAAGTGGCTGCATGCGTAGACAGAACTAGTAGCTGTAAATTGGTCTGTAAGACACTGGATTTGCTAATTTATGGTTTTCTCAAACAGTGCTTGAAGATATCGAGTAAAAAATGAGACGAAGAGAGAGCAGCAGTTCAACAGCTGTAAAGGACATGAAGCAGGAGAGAGAGCTGCAACATTCACCCAGTTCCACAACCTGTGGGTGCTGGAACTTTGGCTTCCCTAGATTCACCCTCTTCCGTAGAAGGGTTAGAGTCCATGACAGCCATAGAGAGGATGAGCAGCTCCACCAGCTTCAGGAACAGACTAAGGAGAAAAAGAGAGAATCTGAGAAGAAGGAGATAAAGGATAAAAAGGAGAAGAAAGAGAAAAAAGAAAAAAGGAATAAGAAAGAGAAGAAGAAGGAGAAAAGGGACAAGAAGGAGAAGAAGCAGAAGCAGAAGGAGAGAGTGGACAAAGAACAGATGTCCACTAAGAAGGTAAGAAACATGAGGTCACTCATCACACACTATTACTGGATATAGAGGTGCGTAATAGGGCTTCAGCACGATTGGAGTCAGAGGCTAGTCAGAGGAGATTCTGGGACATCATCTGTCAGGGGCTTTCTTCAAATTTTCACAGAGAGCCCAAACATACATGTCAAAATTGCCCAAATGCGCAAACCTATTTACTGCCACATGGCTGTGTCTGGTAGCAGCTTTAGCAGTTCAGCCAGTAACAGATCATTCACCCTGCAGTTATTACACAAGCAAAAACTGGAGACACTGCACATTTACACTGGATTAAAATCTCTCTGGATTTTTAATGATCACTTTAAAATTCATGCTGTTTTTGGTTCGTTTTTACAGGAGTGTAAGACGGAGGGTGGCAGAGAGCACCCCTGTGAGGAGCCAATTCAGTGGGAGAAAGAGATCAGGGATTTGGAAGAGTCGGTGAGACGGTTAGACTTGGAGCTTAAGGAATTTCTGGACAGAGAGCAAGAGCTAAAAAGACAGGTGGAGGAAATAATGGCAGAGAGAGATACACAGAGAGAGAAGGAGAGGAAAAACAAGGAGGAGATGAAGCAGAAGGAAGAAGAGCTGCTTCAAGAAAAAGAGACGCTGAGAGAGGAAGAGTGTCAGAGCGAGAGAAGAGAGAGCCAGGAGGCAAGTCTGCCTGTTTCTCCAGACAAAGGAGCCTTGCTCAGTGTCCAAGAGCAGGCCACAGCGTCCACTGCCTTCCTAAGTGACCCCACCACACATACTGTTACAGAGGACAGTGTGGGGGAAAAGTGCACTATCCCTGAGGACGACAGCCCACAGACGTCAGATACCCCAACTCAAACAGCTGAGGTGGAAGTTGGCCATGATGGTGGGACAGCAGTGACCATCGAGGTGGAGATGCCACAGGTAAGCTTCAGGAGAACATACCCGTCTGGGTTAACACAGTGTGCTGAACTTATTTAGCCCCTGTCAAGGCAGCATCATGCAGTGATGCTCTGTATGTACTTACTCTAAAATTTTTGTCTCTGGTTTGCAGCTCCTTGAAAGCAGATCCTCATCTCTCCATGTTCCACATAAGGAGGAAGAAGAACAGGAGAAGGAGGAGGAGAAGAAAGCCGTCCCATCTCATCCATTGGTGCCCCTTGGAAATCCGGTTCGTCTTCTTCACTTTAAAAGCAAATACGTTACTTTAGCCAATATCCCTTCCTTCTACACCTAGACTGTGTAATTCGTTCTCCATATGGGGAAATGGTTTATAGTGTAAAGTCATCTCAGTGGTGAATGTTTAAATCAGTGAGGCTAATACTTGTCTTTTGCTTATTCCTTTAACAGGCAGGGGTGTTGACAGTGACCCTCAAAAGCTGCAGCAACATCCCTAAATTTGGTATCCTTTAAGTGTAAGACTGTCTCAGTGTTGCAAGTCTAGTGTTTGGGTTTGTGATTGTATTGCTATCAGTCTGTGTTGTCTGTGTAGATAAGAGCTGATTCTGCTTCAACTGTTTTCCTGAGCTTTGCGCCAGCTTGTTTAAAGAGAGGCACCTGTGGGACTGTGAGGGTCACTTTTGGGAAACTGGTGAGGAACACAAAGCTGCAGCCCTTCACGGACCCCATGTTGATCAACGAGAAAATGCACATCTCTGTCCAGGTTAGTATTAGTTTTCAGTGTGTTTGTCTTGGTGCACAGCAGACAATTGGTAGAATATGACGTAGACCAAACAGCACATGCATCAAGCCTACCTTACTTCTGTTTACATCTGCCATTTTGATGTCGAATATATTAGTGTGAACGCTAAGTTAACTAGAACAAAGGAACTGAATCTTAGGCTCCGTCCACAAACATCTACATATATATATTTTTTTGTCTTCGTTTTCTCCTCCCGTCCACACGAAAACACAGGTGGCACTACCTTTTAGATTTCCACATATGAATAAATGTAAATACCGGTCTATTACAAATATATAAAGCTCTACTTATTTTTAGAATCTGTAATTTTGGGACTTGTATAGTCCACTACTCTAGGGACTAATGTGTCATTTGGGTTTGTTTTCTTCCTTCTTCGTAGTGTTTCGTTGTCTCACTTTATGAGGTACTATCACTGCGTACGTTCGTCTCTGTGTGACTGGAAATATTTTTATTGTTTTGTCTGCTTGTGTTTGCAGATCACCGACAAAGATGTTCTTAGGGGCGAAGAGTCCAGTTTTCTCAGGGTGGAATTGATCTCTGTTGATCTTCGTACAGGTGCCTCCACACTCCTGGGCAAAGCCACTATTAAGCTGCTGGAAATCCTTAACGTGAGAAACACCTCCTTCACATAGTTTTATAGTTTTTTTATTTATTTTAAAAGCCACTCATTGTCACTGATCACAATAATGAGACCGTAATGATTTGTATCGCTTTTTTCTACAGAAATCATCGGTTTCCCACCAGTTTGATCTGAGGCTCAAAGATCAGGTAAAGCTCGCATTTTAACATGTTTGTGCATTTACTGCTTGTCTGAAAGAGAAATAGGTTTGTGACTGATTGTTTTTATTTTCAGAAAATCTGCACAGTGGAGGCAGACCTGGTGTTCACGTATGGATTCTTCGGCTATGGATATTCTCACCAGGTTGGTGTTCAGAACAGATGAAGATCATACCAATATGTTCATACTGATACAGTGTTGTGGTGATAAAGATCATAATAATAGCGAGTATGTTGTGTTTTCTCTCCCTACAGATCAAGCATGCTGGAAAAACAATGGAAGATCTGGTGCAGAAGTCCTGCTTTCTCCGCTGCCCTCCACCTGAGGAAGAGAATCATACGGTGACCCCTTCCACACTGCCGCCAGTGGACGTTTCCTCCCTGACACAGCCAGAGACACAGAGCGGCAGTGAGGCCAGGACATCTGGAGACCTAGTGAACTTCTCCATAAGGATGAGAGGCAGGTAAGTGTCACACTTCATCAAGGCTTAAGCTGAGACCAGCATGGATAAGCCACACTGACCTTGGTCTAAGCTTGGGTGAACTATGAATGGTGACTTACAGTTTAGATATTCTCTTAAGCTTTGATGTAGCTTTCATCATTTTATATTTGTGTGTGTTTGCCAGGCTTTCACGACTGCATAAAGCCTTTAAGGAGTTTAGGACCAGACAGGATAGGCTGCAGTTTCTGGAAAATCTGATCCTAAAGAAGAGAAAATAAACTCCAAGGTGAAAGAGAAAGAGCTTCAAGGTGTGGTGATGTACATGCTTACACATTTCGAAGTCTGGTGCTTGTGTGGTGTCTTGTTGTGTACTATGTTGAAGGAATGGTGATATTGAATGTGACAAGGTCAATCTAAATTGGAGGGGAGCGGAGAAGAAAGAGCGCCAGTAAAAATGGAAAGGCCGAAAATACAGGTGGAAGAAACCATCCTGGTCAGGTTGCCATCCCCACCATCCTGACCTGGATGCACCATCTAACCATTCAACCAAATATTGGTGGAATCATTGTGTGGAAGAGAGAAAGAGATGTATGACTGATTTCTTCTATTTTCAGAAGGTCTGCATGTCGGAGGCAGATCAAGTGTTCACAGATGAATTCCTGAGCTTCGCATATTCTCAGCAGTTTGGTGTTCAGGACCAAAGAAGATCATACTGATGTCTATAAAAGCGTTTTGATGTTAAAGATGATTGTAAATGTGTTGCATTTTTTTCTCCCTACAGATACATCATGCCAGAAGAATGATGATCTGCAAAAGCTGATGGCAAAATCGTGTTTTCTCCGCTGCCCTCCACTCAAACTACTGCGACATATCTTCATTCATTTCAATAGTAAGTATAATAATGCTTTTTTATTTTTTACCTATAGTTTCAATATGGACAACTGAACAAAAATGTCTGTCTCTGTCTCTCGGTAATGTAGGAGATCTGCTGACATTAGATGACTGCATAGAGAAGAGAGGCTTGGATGAACTTGGTCTAGGCTTGGGTGAACTGTGTGTAGATGCTGGACATTCATTAATACCACATAAAGGTACATACACAGTTTCCAGGTTTAACTCAAAATGTTTATGTGACACTTTTAATTGTAGAAAACCGAACACTCCTTCATTTAAAAAGAACAGCTTTTTATATATGTGTGTGTGTGTGTGTGTGTGTGTGTTTGCAGCATCTTTAAGGATTGGAGGAGTGCGAGACGATGAAAGAAGGAGAGAGGAGATCAGAACAGATGGAAAGCCAGAGGAAAGAGTGAAAAGGGGAAACTTTCAAGATGAGGAAACAACCTGGCCTGGATACCATCCCCACCATCACAGCCCATCTGCACTAAACAATAAAATGTATTTAAAGAAAATCAAGGCAGTGTTTTGCATTCAACTCTCTTTGGAAACGTACCTGAATTGAAGGGTAAACTGTTGAGCAATTTACCACATCAACACTGAGCTAAAAACCTGAAACCATATGAAATACTCCTAGTCCTAATTAATGACTGATAAAATCCCCAAAGTGAAAAGATGACCAGGAGTCAAAGTTTCCAGATGTAAAGGTATTAAAAGGGAAGGTGCCTCGTTCACGCAAGTACAAACAAAATGGGAATGTCCAGCCATCATACCGCTCAGGAAAGAGACAAGTTCTGTGTCCCAGAGATGAATGTGTGTCACGACCCCCGTTTCTCCATCAAATAGTCGGACACAAGGGCTCGCTTTCCACCGTTTATTCTGAAACAGATTTTATAGTGTGTTAAACTTCTCTTGTCTTAGACAGCTGCACACCACACAAGCTGAACATTAAAAAAATGAAATAAGAGGTTAATTTATTTATATAATCCTACTTTTCAGCCGAGAGTAAGTTTAGGCTAGCTATTTCGCTATCATGGCTCAGTTAGCTGAAGCACATGTCTGAGCAGTAATTCGATAAAAACAGCATTTATAAGCACAACTGCCCACTGAAAAAATTACCAGCTGCTCATATAATGAGTTAGAACAATGTTTTAAAGAATTAATAATGGATTCAATTCAATTTAATTATGTATTAATGAGGAACTTCAGCAGCTACACACCGTCCATCTCAGAGCTCTCACTCGTCTGATGGACGCACGCCAGCAGCAGAGGGACATAGTCTGCAGTGATGTCGCTGCAAGAAAAGAAAAGCCCCCTAAAAATAATTGTAACCTTTCATTTTTTTATAAAGACATAAATGACTTTTTACATTTGTCCTGAACCCTTTTTACCAAAAATGGGGTCATTTTGGTGAAACTCAATATTTTATTAACTGTTTTGTTGAACTCTGTTAGATGTGCTTTGGTCTGATGTGCATATCAACCCAAGAACAAAAGCAAAAGACCTTGTAAAGATGCTGTCTGAAGCCGGTGAGAGTGTGTCATTATCCACAGTGAAACGTGTACTGTATCGACTTGGGCTGAAAGACCACTCTGCCAGGAAGAAGCCATTACTCCAAAAGAACCATAAAAAAGACAGATTAATGTTAGCAAATGCACACAGGGACAAAGACCTTAATTTTTGGAGACGAAAAGTTAAGCTGTTTGGCCATAATGATCATTGGAAAAAGGGGGAAGCTTGCAAGCCTGAGAACACCATCCCAACTGTGAAACACGGGGGTGGCAGCATCATGTTGTGGGGTTGTTTTGCTGCAGGAGGGACTGGTGCACTTTACAAAATAGATGGCATCATGAGGAAAGAACATTATGTGGAAATCCTGAAGCAACATCTCAAAACATCAGCCAGGAAGTTAAAGCTTGGGTGCAAATGGGTCTTTTAAATAGACAATGACCCGAAGCATACTGCCAAACTGGTTACAAAGTGGCTTAAGGATAACAAAGTCAATGTTTTGGAGTGGCCATCACAAAGCCCTATTTAAAATGTATGGGCAAAGCTGAAAAGGCATGTGCGAGCAAGGCGGCCTAGAAACATGACTCAGTTACACCACTTCTGTCAGGAGGAATGGGCCAAAATTTCTGCCAACTATTGTGAGAAGCTTGTGGAAGGATATCCAAAATGTTTGACTCAAGTCATACAGTTTAAGGGCAATGGTACCAAATACTAATGAAATGTATTTCAACTTTTGACTTTGAAGAAAATAATAAAAATTGCCTTAAAAATTCCCCCTCTCATTCAATCATTTTGGTCATCCTAATTGACCTAAAACGGGTAAAGTTTATCCTGATTTCGTGTCAGACAGCGAGAAAAAAATGCTTATGTGTCTTTTTATATTGTGTATGTAAACTTCTGGTTTCAACTGTATATAAAGAAACAAGTGAGAAAAAAGATCAAATTGGAGTAAAACGATCTGAACAGGTCAACACATTCACTGTATTAAAATCATAAAAAGGTGTCTTTTATGTGATGACACAAGTTTACAGGGAGTTCATCACATTTATCATGAAACGCATCAATGGAGCAGCCCATGATTTCTAACATGTCTTTCGAGATCTTCTGAAAGTTTGCATGGAAGTATGGCTGAATGTTTTCAACTTGATGTCCACTGTTTCTGTTAACTGCCATTTCAATTTCTTAATTAATAAAATGGTTACCTAATACACTTTGTTACCTCCTTGCTTAGAGGAGCCCATGGTTGAGGACATGCTCTTTCGCAATGTCTTGTGGTGTGTTGTGCTTAAACTGAAATTTGTGGGTTCAAATTCATAGTTGTATCTGCACATTTAGTATCAATAGCTCATATTTCTCACATCCACCATGTGCTCCCCTCTCAGTCTTCGATTTCATGATTATTATATAAACAAATGTCATAATTTAAATAATTCCTTTAAGAAATCACAGGCCATCGTAGGAATGATGGTAATGTTGGGAATGGTCATATATTGTTCAAAAATATGTAAAAGTTGGACATTTATTGTCTAGCCCTCCTGTTGTAATAATTTCATGTTAACTAGTTTTGTGGTCCTAGTAAAAAAAACCAAACCAAAACAAAAAAACCCACCCAATTACAGCTAATAATAAATCTATAGTAATACATATATTATCACCTAATGTTCTGATCAATCTTTAATCAACTTAAGTTCCTGTGAACATAAAGTCTTGTTAAAGTTCTTGTGTGGACAAAGTCATGGACATTTTCAGAGAGAAATCTGGAACACAATAGGAGGATTGAGTTAATATTAATAAAACTCACATTTTGATTTTTTTCATGAATTTATCACTTTTTAAGTGTTCGGTTGGAGCAAAGAAGTTTGGAGGACTTGGATGGGGACAAGGTCAAAGTAGCAAAATATTGATCTTAAATTATAATGATTTGGTCCATCATTTTTGGAGGTGCAGTACATCACTTATCGCATACCCAAGATATTTATTTCATAAAAAGGTTTTCTAACATTAATTTAACCCATTATTAAACTAGAGACCTCTATTTCCTCAGTCAAATACAAGACCTCTGACAAACAAAGTGTCTTTAGAAGGTTTTAAGCATGATTTTATATTCTACTATTTAAACCAAAAGGACCGAATTTGTTCCTTTCTCAAAATGATTCGGTTTTAATAAATGATTCAGTTCTTTTCAGTGCAGTTTCTCTTCCTGCTCTCAAGCTGTTTCCTCCCACCCAGAATCTCTGGACTGTGCTGCCCTCTTGTGGGTGTTGTTCTAAATGCCTGGACAATGGTAGTGTAAACGACTCTTCAGCACTTCTCCAAAGTGATCAAGACTACAACAGCGTTAACGGCCTTATTCTAATCACATCTAATCAGATGATTCTTTTTGTTCAAATCAGATGAACAAACTCGGACAGAGAAGTTGTAATGAGGAGCAAGTTGATAATGTCTTCCGGTTTGTTCAGACGCTAGAGGGCGCTTCAGAGCGAGTCCAAAAAAAGAACAGTTTCAAATGGAGCCACCGTTTAAAATCCTACTTTGATTATTATAATAATTATTATTATTGATAATAAAAATAATAATCCTGTTCTTAATTGTGTTTCTATTATTATTATTTGTATTATTATTAATATTATGACAATAATAATAACAGTATTATTATTGTTATTAATATATTATTGATAATAAAAATACAAATCATGTTATTAGTTGTATTTTTTATTTTTATTATGTATATATTATATTTCATTTTATTATTATTTTTTATGACAATAATAACATTATTTTTATTTTTATTTATTTTTTATTTTGTTTTGTTTTAATACAGACAACTTTGTTCGTTTTCTGGAGACAGAACTGCTATAAAATATTTCAGCACTGTTTTAATGTGTCTGAGCCCCAGAAGGACTAAAACTCTCATTAACATTAAAGACGTCAGTCAGCGCCAACAACCAATGAGCTGCTCAGCTCGCCAGCCAATCGGCGCCTTCCTGGCTGGATGTCGTCATAATCAGACACGTCACGGCAGTTCTTAAGAGATGGGAACAGGCGGTTTCTCCATTATCGTGTTTTCTGTGGAAGAAGCAACAGGTCAGTCTAACACCCTCCTCTCATCCTTTGCACTTGTATTAGTAGGGAAACAATCTAGAGTTCAGTAGCTGTGTGAAGTAAGCACAGTTAGTTTATTGAAATGTATATTCATATTTATACAAATATTTAATTCAAATTCATTTCAGATACAGTTAATTTTATTATCTGAGGCAGTGAAGGTGAATCTACTTGCAGCCACCGCTCAAACAGCTTAAGTCCCGCCTTCTCACCACCACTATTGATCTACTTGTACCTGCATCTACTTGCAGCCATTGGTCAAACTACATCCCACCACAGACAATTTGATTAATATGATTTTATTTAATTTATGTATTTATTATAATTTTATTGTAAGGTGGTAAAAGTAAAGCCCACGCATGTGTGAAAAACTAAATATGGTCACCCTGCCTTAGTTCATCAAGTCGGACAGTGCTAATTCCTGCTAGCGACCCATCTGTTTCCAAGTGGCTGCATGCGTAGACAGAACTAGTAGCTGTAAATTGGTCTGTAAGACACTGGATTTGCTAATTTATGGTTTTCTCAAACAGTGCTTGAAGATATCGAGTAAAAAATGAGACGAAGAGAGAGCAGCAGTTCAACAGCTGTAAAGGACATGAAGCAGGAGAGAGAGCTGCAACATTCACCCAGTTCCACAACCTGTGGGTGCTGGAACTTTGGCTTCCCTAGATTCACCCTCTTCCGTAGAAGGGTTAGAGTCCATGACAGCCATAGAGAGGATGAGCAGCTCCACCAGCTTCAGGAACAGACTAAGGAGAAAAAGAGAGAATCTGAGAAGAAGGAGATAAAGGATAAAAAGGAGAAGAAAGAGAAAAAAGAAAAAAGGAATAAGAAAGAGAAGAAGAAGGAGAAAAGGGACAAGAAGGAGAAGAAGCAGAAGCAGAAGGAGAGAGTGGACAAAGAACAGATGTCCACTAAGAAGGTAAGAAACATGAGGTCACTCATCACACACTATTACTGGATATAGAGGTGCGTAATAGGGCTTCAGCACGATTGGAGTCAGAGGCTAGTCAGAGGAGATTCTGGGACATCATCTGTCAGGGGCTTTCTTCAAATTTTCACAGAGAGCCCAAACATACATGTCAAAATTGCCCAAATGCGCAAACCTATTTACTGCCACATGGCTGTGTCTGGTAGCAGCTTTAGCAGTTCAGCCAGTAACAGATCATTCACCCTGCAGTTATTACACAAGCAAAAACTGGAGACACTGCACATTTACACTGGATTAAAATCTCTCGGGATTTTTAATGATCACTTTAAAATTCATGCTGTTTTTGGTTCGTTTTTACAGGAGTGTAAGACGGAGGGTGGCAGAGAGCACCCCTGTGAGGAGCCAATTCAGTGGGAGAAAGAGATCAGGGATTTGGAAGAGTCGGTGAGACGGTTAGACTTGGAGCTTAAGGAATTTCTGGACAGAGAGCAAGAGCTAAAAAGACAGGTGGAGGAAATAATGGCAGAGAGAGATACACAGAGAGAGAAGGAGAGGAAAAACAAGGAGGAGATGAAGCAGAAGGAAGAAGAGCTGCTTCAAGAAAAAGAGACGCTGAGAGAGGAAGAGTGTCAGAGCGAGAGAAGAGAGAGCCAGGAGGCAAGTCTGCCTGTTTCTCCAGACAAAGGAGCCTTGCTCAGTGTCCAAGAGCAGGCCACAGCGTCCACTGCCTTCCTAAGTGACCCCACCACACATACTGTTACAGAGGACAGTGTGGGGGAAAAGTGCACTATCCCTGAGGACGACAGCCCACAGACGTCAGATACCCCAACTCAAACAGCTGAGGTGGAAGTTGGCCATGATGGTGGGACAGCAGTGACCATCGAGGTGGAGATGCCACAGGTAAGCTTCAGGAGAACATACCCGTCTGGGTTAACACAGTGTGCTGAACTTATTTAGCCCCTGTCAAGGCAGCATCATGCAGTGATGCTCTGTATGTACTTACTCTAAAATTTTTGTCTCTGGTTTGCAGCTCCTTGAAAGCAGATCCTCATCTCTCCATGTTCCACATAAGGAGGAAGAAGAACAGGAGAAGGAGGAGGAGAAGAAAGCCGTCCCATCTCATCCATTGGTGCCCCTTGGAAATCCGGTTCGTCTTCTTCACTTTAAAAGCAAATACGTTACTTTAGCCAATATCCCTTCCTTCTACACCTAGACTGTGTAATTCGTTCTCCATATGGGGAAATGGTTTATAGTGTAAAGTCATCTCAGTGGTGAATGTTTAAATCAGTGAGGCTAATACTTGTCTTTTGCTTATTCCTTTAACAGGCAGGGGTGTTGACAGTGACCCTCAAAAGCTGCAGCAACATCCCTAAATTTGGTATCCTTTAAGTGTAAGACTGTCTCAGTGTTGCAAGTCTAGTGTTTGGGTTTGTGATTGTATTGCTATCAGTCTGTGTTGTCTGTGTAGATAAGAGCTGATTCTGCTTCAACTGTTTTCCTGAGCTTTGCGCCAGCTTGTTTAAAGAGAGGCACCTGTGGGACTGTGAGGGTCACTTTTGGGAAACTGGTGAGGAACACAAAGCTGCAGCCCTTCACGGACCCCATGTTGATCAACGAGAAAATGCACATCTCTGTCCAGGTTAGTATTAGTTTTCAGTGTGTTTGTCTTGGTGCACAGCAGACAATTGGTAGAATATGACGTAGACCAAACAGCACATGCATCAAGCCTACCTTACTTCTGTTTACATCTGCCATTTTGATGTCGAATATATTAGTGTGAACGCTAAGTTAACTAGAACAAAGGAACTGAATCTTAGGCTCCGTCCACAAACATCTACATATATATATTTTTTTGTCTTCGTTTTCTCCTCCCGTCCACACGAAAACACAGGTGGCACTACCTTTTAGATTTCCACATATGAATAAATGTAAATACCGGTCTATTACAAATATATAAAGCTCTACTTATTTTTAGAATCTGTAATTTTGGGACTTGTATAGTCCACTACTCTAGGGACTAATGTGTCATTTGGGTTTGTTTTCTTCCTTCTTCGTAGTGTTTCGTTGTCTCACTTTATGAGGTACTATCACTGCGTACGTTCGTCTCTGTGTGACTGGAAATATTTTTATTGTTTTGTCTGCTTGTGTTTGCAGATCACCGACAAAGATGTTCTTAGGGGCGAAGAGTCCAGTTTTCTCAGGGTGGAATTGATCTCTGTTGATCTTCGTACAGGTGCCTCCACACTCCTGGGCAAAGCCACTATTAAGCTGCTGGAAATCCTTAACGTGAGAAACACCTCCTTCACATAGTTTTATAGTTTTTTTATTTATTTTAAAAGCCACTCATTGTCACTGATCACAATAATGAGACCGTAATGATTTGTATCGCTTTTTTCTACAGAAATCATCGGTTTCCCACCAGTTTGATCTGAGGCTCAAAGATCAGGTAAAGCTCGCATTTTAACATGTTTGTGCATTTACTGCTTGTCTGAAAGAGAAATAGGTTTGTGACTGATTGTTTTTATTTTCAGAAAATCTGCACAGTGGAGGCAGACCTGGTGTTCACGTATGGATTCTTCGGCTATGGATATTCTCACCAGGTTGGTGTTCAGAACAGATGAAGATCATACCAATATGTTCATACTGATACAGTGTTGTGGTGATAAAGATCATAATAATAGCGAGTATGTTGTGTTTTCTCTCCCTACAGATCAAGCATGCTGGAAAAACAATGGAAGATCTGGTGCAGAAGTCCTGCTTTCTCCGCTGCCCTCCACCTGAGGAAGAGAATCATACGGTGACCCCTTCCACACTGCCGCCAGTGGACGTTTCCTCCCTGACACAGCCAGAGACACAGAGCGGCAGTGAGGCCAGGACATCTGGAGACCTAGTGAACTTCTCCATAAGGATGAGAGGCAGGTAAGTGTCACACTTCATCAAGGCTTAAGCTGAGACCAGCATGGATAAGCCACACTGACCTTGGTCTAAGCTTGGGTGAACTATGAATGGTGACTTACAGTTTAGATATTCTCTTAAGCTTTGATGTAGCTTTCATCATTTTATATTTGTGTGTGTTTGCCAGGCTTTCACGACTGCATAAAGCCTTTAAGGAGTTTAGGACCAGACAGGATAGGCTGCAGTTTCTGGAAAATCTGATCCTAAAGAAGAGAAAATAAACTCCAAGGTGAAAGAGAAAGAGCTTCAAGGTGTGGTGATGTACATGCTTACACATTTCGAAGTCTGGTGCTTGTGTGGTGTCTTGTTGTGTACTATGTTGAAGGAATGGTGATATTGAATGTGACAAGGTCAATCTAAATTGGAGGGGAGCGGAGAAGAAAGAGCGCCAGTAAAAATGGAAAGGCCGAAAATACAGGTGGAAGAAACCATCCTGGTCAGGTTGCCATCCCCACCATCCTGACCTGGATGCACCATCTAACCATTCAACCAAATATTGGTGGAATCATTGTGTGGAAGAGAGAAAGAGATGTATGACTGATTTCTTCTATTTTCAGAAGGTCTGCATGTCGGAGGCAGATCAAGTGTTCACAGATGAATTCCTGAGCTTCGCATATTCTCAGCAGTTTGGTGTTCAGGACCAAAGAAGATCATACTGATGTCTATAAAAGTGTTTTGATGTTAAAGATGATTGTAAATGTGTTGCATTTTTTTCTCCCTACAGATACATCATGCCAGAAGAATGATGATCTGCAAAAGCTGATGGCAAAATCGTGTTTTCTCCGCTGCCCTCCACTCAAACTACTGCGACATATCTTCATTCATTTCAATAGTAAGTATAATAATGCTTTTTTATTTTTTACCTATAGTTTCAATATGGACAACTGAACAAAAATGTCTGTCTCTGTCTCTCGGTAATGTAGGAGATCTGCTGACATTAGATGACTGCATAGAGAAGAGAGGCTTGGATGAACTTGGTCTAGGCTTGGGTGAACTGTGTGTAGATGCTGGACATTCATTAATACCACATAAAGGTACATACACAGTTTCCAGGTTTAACTCAAAATGTTTATGTGACACTTTTAATTGTAGAAAACCGAACACTCCTTCATTTAAAAAGAACAGCTTTTTATATATGTGTGTGTGTGTGTGTGTGTGTGTGTTTGCAGCATCTTTAAGGATTGGAGGAGTGCGAGACGATGAAAGAAGGAGAGAGGAGATCAGAACAGATGGAAAGCCAGAGGAAAGAGTGAAAAGGGGAAACTTTCAAGATGAGGAAACAACCTGGCCTGGATACCATCCCCACCATCACAGCCCATCTGCACTAAACAATAAAATGTATTTAAAGAAAATCAAGGCAGTGTTTTGCATTCAACTCTCTTTGGAAACGTACCTGAATTGAAGGGTAAACTGTTGAGCAATTTACCACATCAACACTGAGCTAAAAACCTGAAACCATATGAAATACTCCTAGTCCTAATTAATGACTGATAAAATCCCCAAAGTGAAAAGATGACCAGGAGTCAAAGTTTCCAGATGTAAAGGTATTAAAAGGGAAGGTGCCTCGTTCACGCAAGTACAAACAAAATGGGAATGTCCAGCCATCATACCGCTCAGGAAAGAGACAAGTTCTGTGTCCCAGAGATGAATGTGTGTCACGACCCCCGTTTCTCCATCAAATAGTCGGACACAAGGGCTCGCTTTCCACCGTTTATTCTGAAACAGATTTTATAGTGTGTTAAACTTCTCTTGTCTTAGACAGCTGCACACCACACAAGCTGAACATTAAAAAAATGAAATAAGAGGTTAATTTATTTATATAATCCTACTTTTCAGCCGAGAGTAAGTTTAGGCTAGCTATTTCGCTATCATGGCTCAGTTAGCTGAAGCACATGTCTGAGCAGTAATTCGATAAAAACAGCATTTATAAGCACAACTGCCCACTGAAAAAATTACCAGCTGCTCATATAATGAGTTAGAACAATGTTTTAAAGAATTAATAATGGATTCAATTCAATTTAATTATGTATTAATGAGGAACTTCAGCAGCTACACACCGTCCATCTCAGAGCTCTCACTCGTCTGATGGACGCACGCCAGCAGCAGAGGGACATAGTCTGCAGTGATGTCGCTGCAAGAAAAGAAAAGCCCCCTAAAAATAATTGTAACCTTTCATTTTTTTATAAAGACATAAATGACTTTTTACATTTGTCCTGAACCCTTTTTACCAAAAATGGGGTCATTTTGGTGAAACTCAATATTTTATTAACTGTTTTGTTGAACTCTGTTAGATGTGCTTTGGTCTGATGTGCATATCAACCCAAGAACAAAAGCAAAAGACCTTGTAAAGATGCTGTCTGAAGCCGGTGAGAGTGTGTCATTATCCACAGTGAAACGTGTACTGTATCGACTTGGGCTGAAAGACCACTCTGCCAGGAAGAAGCCATTACTCCAAAAGAACCATAAAAAAGACAGATTAATGTTAGCAAATGCACACAGGGACAAAGACCTTAATTTTTGGAGACGAAAAGTTAAGCTGTTTGGCCATAATGATCATTGGAAAAAGGGGGAAGCTTGCAAGCCTGAGAACACCATCCCAACTGTGAAACACGGGGGTGGCAGCATCATGTTGTGGGGTTGTTTTGCTGCAGGAGGGACTGGTGCACTTTACAAAATAGATGGCATCATGAGGAAAGAACATTATGTGGAAATCCTGAAGCAACATCTCAAAACATCAGCCAGGAAGTTAAAGCTTGGGTGCAAATGGGTCTTTTAAATAGACAATGACCCGAAGCATACTGCCAAACTGGTTACAAAGTGGCTTAAGGATAACAAAGTCAATGTTTTGGAGTGGCCATCACAAAGCCCTATTTAAAATGTATGGGCAAAGCTGAAAAGGCATGTGCGAGCAAGGCGGCCTAGAAACATGACTCAGTTACACCACTTCTGTCAGGAGGAATGGGCCAAAATTTCTGCCAACTATTGTGAGAAGCTTGTGGAAGGATATCCAAAATGTTTGACTCAAGTCATACAGTTTAAGGGCAATGGTACCAAATACTAATGAAATGTATTTCAACTTTTGACTTTGAAGAAAATAATAAAAATTGCCTTAAAAATTCCCCCTCTCATTCAATCATTTTGGTCATCCTAATTGACCTAAAACGGGTAAAGTTTATCCTGATTTCGTGTCAGACAGCGAGAAAAAAATGCTTATGTGTCTTTTTATATTGTGTATGTAAACTTCTGGTTTCAACTGTATATAAAGAAACAAGTGAGAAAAAAGATCAAATTGGAGTAAAACGATCTGAACAGGTCAACACATTCACTGTATTAAAATCATAAAAAGGTGTCTTTTATGTGATGACACAAGTTTACAGGGAGTTCATCACATTTATCATGAAACGCATCAATGGAGCAGCCCATGATTTCTAACATGTCTTTCGAGATCTTCTGAAAGTTTGCATGGAAGTATGGCTGAATGTTTTCAACTTGATGTCCACTGTTTCTGTTAACTGCCATTTCAATTTCTTAATTAATAAAATGGTTACCTAATACACTTTGTTACCTCCTTGCTTAGAGGAGCCCATGGTTGAGGACATGCTCTTTCGCAATGTCTTGTGGTGTGTTGTGCTTAAACTGAAATTTGTGGGTTCAAATTCATAGTTGTATCTGCACATTTAGTATCAATAGCTCATATTTCTCACATCCACCATGTGCTCCCCTCTCAGTCTTCGATTTCATGATTATTATATAAACAAATGTCATAATTTAAATAATTCCTTTAAGAAATCACAGGCCATCGTAGGAATGATGGTAATGTTGGGAATGGTCATATATTGTTCAAAAATATGTAAAAGTTGGACATTTATTGTCTAGCCCTCCTGTTGTAATAATTTCATGTTAACTAGTTTTGTGGTCCTAGTAAAAAAAACCAAACCAAAACAAAAAAACCCCACCCAATTACAGCTAATAATAAATCTATAGTAATACATATATTATCACCTAATGTTCTGATCAATCTTTAATCAACTTAAGTTCCTGTGAACATAAAGTCTTGTTAAAGTTCTTGTGTGGACAAAGTCATGGACATTTTCAGAGAGAAATCTGGAACACAATAGGAGGATTGAGTTAATATTAATAAAACTCACATTTTGATTTTTTTCATGAATTTATCACTTTTTAAGTGTTCGGTTGGAGCAAAGAAGTTTGGAGGACTTGGATGGGGACAAGGTCAAAGTAGAAAAATATTGATCTTAAATTATAATGATTTGGTCCATCATTTTTGGAGGTGCAGTACATCACTTATCGCATACCCAAGATATTTATTTCATAAAAAGGTTTTCTAACATTAATTTAACCCATTATTAAACTAGAGACCTCTATTTCCTCAGTCAAATACAAGACCTCTGACAAACAAAGTGTCTTTAGAAGGTTTTAAGCATGATTTTATATTCTACTATTTAAACCAAAAGGACCGAATTTGTTCCTTTCTCAAAATGATTCGGTTTTAATAAATGATTCAGTTCTTTTCAGTGCAGTTTCTCTTCCTGCTCTCAAGCTGTTTCCTCCCACCCAGAATCTCTGGACTGTGCTGCCCTCTTGTGGGTGTTGTTCTAAATGCCTGGACAATGGTAGTGTAAACGACTCTTCAGCACTTCTCCAAAGTGATCAAGACTACAACAGCGTTAACGGCCTTATTCTAATCACATCTAATCAGATGATTCTTTTTGTTCAAATCAGATGAACAAACTCGGACAGAGAAGTTGTAATGAGGAGCAAGTTGATAATGTCTTCCGGTTTGTTCAGACGCTAGAGGGCGCTTCAGAGCGAGTCCAAAAAAAGAACAGTTTCAAATGGAGCCACCGTTTAAAATCCTACTTTGATTATTATAATAATTATTATTATTGATAATAAAAATAATAATCCTGTTCTTAATTGTGTTTCTATTATTATTATTTGTATTATTATTAATATTATGACGATAATAATAACAGTATTATTATTGTTATTAATATATTATTGATAATAAAAATACAAATCATGTTATTAGTTGTATTTTTTATTTTTATTATGTATATATTATATTTCATTTTATTATTATTTTTTATGACAATAATAACATTATTTTTATTTTTATTTATTTTTTATTTTGTTTTGTTTTAATACAGACAACTTTGTTCGTTTTCTGGAGACAGAACTGCTATAAAATATTTCAGCACTGTTTTAATGTGTCTGAGCCCCAGAAGGACTAAAACTCTCATTAACATTAAAGACGTCAGTCAGCGCCAACAACCAATGAGCTGCTCAGCTCGCCAGCCAATCGGCGCCTTCCTGGCTGGATGTCGTCATAATCAGACACGTCACGGCAGTTCTTAAGAGATGGGAACAGGCGGTTTCTCCATTATCGTGTTTTCTGTGGAAGAAGCAACAGGTCAGTCTAACACCCTCCTCTCATCCTTTGCACTTGTGTTAGTAGGGAAACAATCTAGAGTTCAGTAGCTGTGTGAAGTAAGCACAGTTAGTTTATTGAAATGTATATTCATATTTATACAAATATTTAATTCAAATTCATTTCAGATACAGTTAATTTTATTATCTGAGGCAGTGAAGGTGAATCTACTTGCAGCCACCGCTCAAACAGCTTAAGTCCCGCCTTCTCACCACCACTATTGATCTACTTGTACCTGCATCTACTTGCAGCCATTGGTCAAACTACATCCCACCACAGACAATTTGATTAATATGATTTTATTTAATTTATGTATTTATTATAATTTTATTGTAAGGTGGTAAAAGTAAAGCCCACGCATGTGTGAAAAACTAAATATGGTCACCCTGCCTTAGTTCATCAAGTCGGACAGTGCTAATTCCTGCTAGCGACCCATCTGTTTCCAAGTGGCTGCATGCGTAGACAGAACTAGTAGCTGTAAATTGGTCTGTAAGACACTGGATTTGCTAATTTATGGTTTTCTCAAACAGTGCTTGAAGATATCGAGTAAAAAATGAGACGAAGAGAGAGCAGCAGTTCAACAGCTGTAAAGGACATGAAGCAGGAGAGAGAGCTGCAACATTCACCCAGTTCCACAACCTGTGGGTGCTGGAACTTTGGCTTCCCTAGATTCACCCTCTTCCGTAGAAGGGTTAGAGTCCATGACAGCCATAGAGAGGATGAGCAGCTCCACCAGCTTCAGGAACAGACTAAGGAGAAAAAGAGAGAATCTGAGAAGAAGGAGATAAAGGATAAAAAGGAGAAGAAAGAGAAAAAAGAAAAAAGGAATAAGAAAGAGAAGAAGAAGGAGAAAAGGGACAAGAAGGAGAAGAAGCAGAAGCAGAAGGAGAGAGTGGACAAAGAACAGATGTCCACTAAGAAGGTAAGAAACATGAGGTCACTCATCACACACTATTACTGGATATAGAGGTGCGTAATAGGGCTTCAGCACGATTGGAGTCAGAGGCTAGTCACATCATCTGTCAGGGGCTTTCTTCAAATTTTCACAGAGAGCCCAAACATACATGTCAAAATTGCCCAAATGCGCAAACCTATTTACTGCCACATGGCTGTGTCTGGTAGCAGCTTTAGCAGTTCAGCCAGTAACAGATCATTCACCCTGCAGTTATTACACAAGCAAAAACTGGAGACACTGCAGATTTACACCGGATTAAAATCTCTCGGGATTTTTAATGATCACTTTAAAATTCATGCTGTTTTTGGTTTGTTTTTACAGGAGTGTAAGACGGAGGGTGGCAGAGAGCACCCCTGTGAGGAGCCAATTCAGTGGGAGAAAGAGATCAGGGATTTGGAAGAGTCGGTGAGACGGTTAGAGCTTAAGGAATTTCTGGACAGAGAGCAAGAGCTAAAAAGACAGGTGGAGGAAATAATGGCAGAGAGAGATACACAGAGAGAGAAGGAGAGGAAAAACAAGGAGGAGATGAAGCAGAAGGAAGAAGAGCTGCTTCAGGAAATAGAGACGCTGAGAGAGGAAGAGTGTCAGAGCGAGAGAAGAGGCAAGTCTGCCTGTTTCTCCAGACAAAGGAGCCTTGCTCAGTGTCCAAGAGCAGGCCACAGCGTCCACTGCCTTCCTAAGTGACCCCACCACACATACTGTTACAGAGGACAATGTGGGGGAAAAGTGCACTATCCCTGAGAAAGACAGCCCACAGACCTCAGATACCCCAACTCAAACAGCTGAGGTGGAAGTTGGCCATGATGGTGGGACAGCAGTGACCATCGAGGTGGAGACGCCACAGGTAAGCTTCAGGAGAACATACCCGTCTGGGTTAACACAGTGTGCTGAACTTATTTAGCCCCTGTCAAGACAGCATCATGCAGTGATGCTCTGTATGTACTTACTCTAAAATGTTTGTCTCTGGTTTGCAGCTCCTTGAAAGCAGATCCTCATCTCTCCATGTTCCACATGAGGAAGAAGAACAGGAGAAGGAGGAGGAGAAGAAAGCCGTCCCATCTCATCCATTGGTGCCCCTTGGAAATCCGGTTCGTCTTCTTCACTTTAAAAGCAAACCCGATACTTTAGCCAATATCCCTTCCTTCTACACCTAGACTGTGTAATTCGTTCTCCATATGGGGAAATGGTTTATAGTGTAAAGTCATCTCAGTGGTGAATGTTTAAATCAGTGATGCTAATACTTGTCTTTTGCTTATTCCTTTAACAGGCAGGGGTGTTGACAGTGACCCTCAAAAGCTGCAGCAACATCCCTAAATTTGGTATCCTTTAAGTGTAAGACGGTCTCAGTGTTGCAAGTCTAGTGTTTGGGTTTGTGATTGTATTGCTATCAGTCGGTGTTGTCTGTGTAGATAAGAGCTGATTCTGCTTCAACTGTTTTCCTGAGCTTTGCGCCAGCTTGTTTAAAGAGAGGCACCTGTGGGACTGTGAGGGTCACTTTTGGGAAACTGGTGAGGAACACAAAGCTGCAGCCCTTCACGGACCCCATGTTGATCAACGAGAAAATGCACATCTCTGTCCAGGTTAGTATTACTTTTCAGTGTGTTTGTCTTGGTGCACAGCAGACAATTGGTAGAATATGACGTAGACCAAACAGCACATGCATCAAGCCTACCTTACTTCTGTTTACATCTGCCATTTTGATGTCGAATATATTAGTGTGAACGCTAAGTTAACTAGAACAAAGGAACTGAATCTTAGGCTCCGTCCACAAACATCTACATATATATATTTTTTTGTCTTCGTTTTCTCCTCCCGTCCACACGAAAACACAGGTGGCACTACCTTTTAGATTTCCACATATGAATAAATGTAAATACCGGTCTATTACAAATATATAAAGCTCTACTTATTTTTAGAATCTGTAATTTTGTGATTTGTATAGTCCACTACTCTAGGGACTAATGTGTCATTTGGGTTTGTTTTCTTCCTTCTTCGTAGTGTTTCGTTGTCTCACTTTATGAGGTACTATCACTGCGTACGTTCGTCTCTGTGTGACTGGAAATATTTTTATTGTCTTGTCTGCTTGTGTTTGCAGATCACAGACAAAGATGTTCTTAGGGGCGAAGAGTCCAGTTTTCTCAGGGTGGAATTGATCTCTGTTGATCTTCGTACAGGTGCCTCCACACTCCTGGGCAAAGCCACTATTAAGCTGCTGGAAATCCTTAACGTGAGAAACACCTCCTTCACATAGTTTTATAGTTTTTTTTATTTATTTTAAAAGCCACTCATTGTCACTGATCACAATAATGAGACCGTAATGATTTGAATTGCTTTTTTCTACAGAAATCATCGGTTTCCCACCAGTTTGATCTGAGGCTCAAAGATCAGGTAAAGCTCGCATTTTAACATGTTTGTGCATTTACTGCTTGTCTGAAAGAGAAATAGGTTTGTGACTGATTTCTTTTATTTTCAGAAAATCTGCACAGTGGAGGCAGACCTGGTGTTCACGTATGGATTCTTCGGCTATGGATATTCTCACCAGGTTGGTGTTCAGAACAGATGAAGATCATACTAATATGTACATACTGATACAGTGTTGTGGTGATAAAGATCATAATAATAGCGAGTATGTTGTGTTTTCTCTCCCTACAGATCAAGCATGCTGGAAAAACAATGGAAGATCTGGTGCAGAAGTCCTGCTTTCTCCGCTGCCCTCCACCTGAGGAAGAGAATCATACGGTGACCCCTTCCACACTGCCGCCAGTGGACGTTTCCTCCCTGACACAGCCAGAGACACAGAGCGGCAGTGAGGCCAGCACATCTGGAGACCTAGTGAACTTCTCCATAAGGATGAGAGGCAGGTAAGTGTCACACTTCATCAAGGCTTAAGCTGAGACCAGCATGGATAAGCCACACTGACCTTGGTCTAAGCTTGGGTGAACTATGAATGGTGACTTACAGTTTAGATATTCTCTTAAGCTTTGATGTAGCTGTCATCATTTTATATTTGTGTGTGTTTGCCAGGCTTTCACGACTGCATAAAGCCTTTAAGGAGTTTAGGACCAGACAGGATAGGCTGCAGTTTCTGGAAAATCTGATCCTAAAGAAGAGAAAATAAACTCCAAGGTGAAAGAGAAAGAGCTTCAAGGTGTGGTGATGTACATGCTTACACTTTTCGAAGTCTGGTGCTTGTGTGGTGTCTTGTTGTGTACTATGTTGAAGGAGTGGTGATATTGAATGTGACAAGGTCAATCTAAATTGGAGGGGAGCGGAGAAGAAAGAGCGCCAGTAAAAATGGAAAGGCCGAAAATACAGGTGGAAGAAACCATCCTGGTCAGGTTGCCATCCCCACCATCCTGACCTGGATGCACCATCTAACCATTCAACCAAATATTGGTGGAATCATTGTGTGGAAGAGAGAAAGAGATGTATGACTGATTTCTTCTATTTTCAGAAGGTCTGCATGTCGGAGGCAGATCAAGTGTTCACAGATGAATTCCTTCAGCAGTTTGGTGTTCAGGACCGATGATCATACTGATGTCTATAGAAGTGTTTTGATGTTAAAGATGATGATTGTAAATGTGTTGCATTTTTTTCTCCCTACAGATACATCATGCCAGAAGAATGATGATCTGCAAAAGCTGATGGTAAAATCATGTTTTCTCCGCTGCCCTCCACTCAAACTACTGCGACATATCTTCATTCATTTCAATAGTAAGGATAATAATGCTTTTTTATTTTTTACCTATAGTTTCAATATGGACATCTGAAAAAAATGTCTGTCTCTGTCTCTCGGTAATGCAGGAGATCTGCTGACATTAGATGACTGCATAGAGAAGAGAGGCTTGGATGAACTTGGTCTAGGCTTGGGTGAACTGTGTGTAGATGCTGGACATTCATTAATACCACATAAAGGTACATACACAGTTTCCAGGTTTAACTCAAAATGTTTATGTGACACTTTTAATTGTAGAAAACTGAACACTCCTTCATTTAAAAAGAACAGCTTTTTATATATGTGTGTGTGTTTGCAGCATCTTTAAGGATTGGAGGAGTGCGAGACGATGAAAGAAGGAGAGAGGAGATCAGAACAGATGGAAAGCCAGAGGAAAGAGTGAAAAGGGGAAACTTTCAAGATGAGGAAACAACCTGGCCTGGATACCATCACCACCATCACAGCCCATCTGCACTAAACAATAAAATGTATTTAAAGAAAATCAAGGCAGTGTTTTGCATTTAACTCTCTGTGGAAACGTACCTGGATTAAAGGGTAAACTGTTGAGCAATTTACCACATCAACACTGAGCTAAAAACCTGAAACCATATGAAATACTCCTAGTCCTAATTAATGACTGATAAAATCCCCAAAGTGAAAAGATGACCAGGAGTCAAAGTTTCCAGATGTAAAGGTATTAAAAGGGAAGGTGCCTCGTTCACGCAAGTACAAACAAAATGGGAATGTCCAGCCATCATACCGCTCAGGAAAGAGACAAGTTCTGTGTCCCAGAGATGAATGTGTGTCACGACCCCCGTTTCTCCATCAAATAGTCGGACACAAGGGCTCGCTTTCCACCGTTTATTCTGAAACAGATTTTATAGTGTGTTAAACTTCTCTTGTCTTAGACAGCTGCACACCACACAAGCTGAACATAAAAAAATGAAATAAGAGGTTAATTTATTTATATAATCCTACTTTTCAGCCGAGAGTAAGTTTAGGCTAGCTATTTCGCTATCATGGCTCAGTTAGCTGAAGCACATGTCTGAGCAGTAATTCGATAAAAACAGCATTTATAAGCACAACTGCCCTCTGAAAAAATTACCAGCTGCTCATATAATGAGTTAGAACAATGTTTTAAAGAATTAATAATGGATTCAATTCAATTTAATTATGTATTAATGAGGAACTTCAGCAGCTACACACCGTCCATCTCAGAGCTCTCACTCGTCTGATGGACGCACGGCAGCAGCAGAGGGACATAGTCTGCAGTGATGTCGCTGCAAGAAAAGAAAAGCCCCCTAAAAATAATTGTAACCTTTTATTCTTTTTATAAAGACATAAATGACTTTTTACATTTGTCCTGAACCCTTTTTTTTTTTTTAACCAAAAATGGGGTCATTTTGTGAAACTCAATATTTTATTAACTGTTTTGTTGAACTCTGTTACATGTGCTTTGGTCTGATGTGCATATCAACCCAAGAACAAAAGTAAAAGACCTTGTAAAGATGCTGTCTGAAGCCGGTGAGAGTGTGTCATTATCCACAGTGAAATGTGTACTGTATCGACTTGGGCTGAAAGACCACTCTGCCAGGAAGAAGCCATTACTCCAAAAGAACCATAAAAAAGACAGATTAATGTTAGCAAATGCACACAGGGACAAAGACCTTAATTTTTGGAGACGAAAAGTTAAACTGTTTGGCCATAATGATCATTGGAAAAAGGGGGAAGCTTGCAAGCCTGAGAACACCATCCCAACTGTGAAACACGGGGGTGGCAGCATCATGTTGTGGGGTTGTTTTGCTGCAGGAGGGACTGGTGCACTTTTTAAAAAATGGCATCATGAGGAAAGAACATTATGTGGAAATCCTGAAGCAACGTCTCAAAACATCAGCCAGGAAGTTAAAGCTTGGGTGCAAATGGGTCTTTTAAATAGACAATGACCCGAAGCATACTGCCAAACTGGTTACAAAGTGGCTTAAGGATAACAAAGTCAATGTTTTGGAGTGGCCATCACAAAGCCCTATTTAAAATGTATGGGCAAAGCTGAAAAGGCATGTGCGAGCAAGGCGGCCTACAAACATGGCTCAGTTACACCACTTCTGTCAGGAGGAATGGGCCAAAATTTCTGCCAACTATTGTGAGAAGCTTGTGGAAGGATATCCAAAATGTTTGACTCAAGTCATACAGTTTAAGGGCAATGGTACCAAATACTAATGAAATGTATTTAAACTTTTGACTTTGAAGAAAATAATAAAAATTGCCTTAAAAATTCCCCCTCTCATTCAATCATTTTGGTCATCCTAATTGACCTAAAACGGGTAAAGTTTATCCTGATTTCGTGTCAGACAGCGAGAAAAAAATGCTTATGTGTCTTTTTATATTGTGTATGTAAACGTCTGGTTTCAACTGTATATAAAGAAACAAGTGAGAAAAAAGATCAAATTGGAGTAAAACGATCTGAACAGGTCAACACATTCACTGTATTAAAATCATAAAAATCATTGCCCTATGCAATAGGCCCTTCCTGATAGTGCACTGTCAATGTGTCCAGGTGTCTTTTATGTGATGACACAAGTTTACAGGGAGTTCATCACATTTATCATGAAACGCATCAATGGAGCAGCCCATGATTTCTAACATGTCTTTCGAGATCTTCTGAAAGTTTGCATGGAAGTATGGCTGAATGTTTTCAACTTGATGTCCACTGTTTCTGTTAACTGCCATTTCAATTTCTTAATTGATAAAATGGTTACCTAAGACACTTTGCTACCTCCTTGCTTAGAGGAGCCCATGGTTGAGGACATGCTCTTTCGCAATGTCTTGTGGTGTGTTGTGCTTAAACTGAAATTTGTGGGTTCAAATTCATAATTGTATCTGCACATTTAGTATCAATAGCTCATATTTCTCACATCCACCATGTGCTCCCCTCTCAGTCTTCGATTTCATGATTATTATATAAACAAATGTCATAATTTAAATAATTCCTTTAAGAAATCACAGGCCATCGTAGGAATGATGGTAATGTTGGGAATGGTCATATATTGTTCAAAAATATGTAAAAGTTGGACATTTATTGTCTAGCCCTCCTGTTGTAATAATTTCATGTTAAATAGTTTTGTGGTCCTAGTAAAAAAAACCAAACCAAAACAAAAAAAACCCACCCAATTACAGCTAATAATAAATCTATAGTAATACATATATTATCACCTAATGTTCTGATCAATCTTTAATCAACTTAAGTTCCTGTGAACATAAAGTCTTGTTAAAGTTCTTGTGTGGACAAAGTCATGGACATTTTCAGAGAGAAATCTGGAACACAATAGGAGGATTGAGTTATTATTAATAAAACTCACATTTTGATTTTTTTCATGAATTTATCACTTTTTAAGTGTTCGGTTGGAGCAAAGAAGTTTGGAGGACTTGGATGGGGACAAGGTCAAAGTAGCAAAATATTGATCTTAAATTATAATGATTTGGTCCATCATTTTTGGAGGTGCAGTACATCACTTATCGCATACCCAATAAAAAGGTTTTCTAACATTAATTTAACCCATTATTAAACTAGAGACCTCTATTTCCTCAGTCAAATACAAGACCTCTGACAAACAAAGTGTCTTTAGAAGGTTTTAAGCATGATTTTATATTCTACTATTTAAACCAAAAGGACCGAATTTGTTCCTTTCTCAAAATGATTCGGTTTTAATAAATGATCCAGTTCTTTTCAGTGCAGTTTCTCTTCCTGCTCTCAAGCTGTTTCCTCCCACCCAGAATCTCTGGACTGTGCTGCCCTCTTGTGGGTGTTGTTCTAAATGCCTGGACAATGGTAGTGTAAACGACTCTTCAGCACTTCTCCAAAGTGATCAAGACTACAACAGCGTTAACGGCCTTATTCTAATCACATCTAATCAGATGATTCTTTTTGTTCAAATCAGATGAACAAACTCGGACAGAGAAGTTGTAATGAGGAGCAAGTTGATAATGTCTTCCGGTTTGTTCAGACGCTAGAGGGCGCTTCAGAGCGAGTCCAAAAAAAGAACAGTTTCAAATGGAGCCACCGTTTAAAATCCTACTTTGATTATTATAATAATTATTATTATTGATAATAAAAATAATAATCCTGTTCTTAATTGTGTTTCTATTATTATTATTTGTATTATTATTAATATTATGACAATAATAATAACAGTATTATTATTGTTATTAATATATTATTGATAATAAAAATACAAATCATGTTATTAATTGTATTTTTTATTTTTATTATGTATATATTATATTTCATGTTATTATTATTTTTTATGACAATAATAACATTATTTTTATTTTTATTTATTTTTTGTTTTGTTTTAATACAGACAACTTTGTTCGTATTCTGGAGACAGAACTGCTATAAAATATTTCAGCACTGTTTTAATGTGTCTGAGCCCCAGAAGGACTAAAACTCTCATTAACATTAAAGACGTCAGTCAGCGCCAACAACCAATGAGCTGCTCAGCTCGCCAGCCAATCGGCGCATTCCTGGCTGGATGTCGTCATAATCAGACACGTCACGGCAGTTCTTAAGAGATGGGAACAGGCGGTTTCTCCATTATCGTGTTTTCTGTGGAAGAAGCAACAGGTCAGTCTAACACCCTCCTCTCATCCTGTGCACTTGTATTAGTAGGGAAACAATCTAGAGTTCAGTAGCTGTGTGAAGTAAGCACAGTTAGTTTATTGAAATGTATATTCATATTTATACAAATATTTAATTCAAATTAATTTCAGATACAGTTAATTTTATTATCTGAGGCAGTGAAGGTGAATCTACTTGCAGCCACCGCTCAAACAGCTTAAGTCCCGCCTTCTCACCACCACTATTGATCTACTTGTACCTGCATCTACTTGCAGCCATTGGTCAAAATACATCCCACCCTAGCCAATTTGATTAATATGATTTTATTTAATTTATGTATTTATTATAATTTTATTGTAAGGTGGTAAAAGTAAAGCCCACCCATGTGTGAAAAACTAAATATGGTCACCCTGCCTTAGTTCATCAAGTCGGACAGTGCTAATTCCTGCTAGCGACCCATCTGTTTCCAAGTGGCTGCATGCGTAGACAGAACTAGTAGCTGTAAATTGGTCTGTAAGACACTGGATTTGCTAACTTATGGTTTTCTCAAACAGTGCTTGAAGATATCGAGTAAAAAATGAGACGAAGAGAGAGCAGCAGTTCAACAGCTGTGAAGGACATGAAGCAGGAGAGAGAGCTGCAACATTCACCCAGTTCCACAACCTGTGGGTGCTGGAACTTTGGCTTCCCTAGATTCACCCTCTTCCGTAGAAGGGTTAGAGTCCATGACAGCCATAGAGAGGATGAGCAGCTCCACCAGCTTCAGGAACAGACTAAGGAGAAAAAGAGAGAATCTGAGAAGAAGGAGATAAAGGATAAAAAGGAGAAGAAAGAGAAAAAAGAAAAAAGGAATAAGAAAGAGAAGAAGAAGGAGAAAAGGGACAAGAAGGAGAAGAAGCAGAAGGAGAGAGTGGACAAAGAACAGATGTCCACTAAGAAGGTAAGAAACATGAGGTCACTCATCACACACTATTATTGGATATAGAGGTGCGTAATAGGGCTTCAGCACGATTGAAGTCAGAGGCTAGTCACATCATCTGTCAGGGGCTTTCTTCAAATTTTCACAGAGAGCCCAAACATACATGTCAAAATTGCCCAAATGCGCAAACCTATTTACTGCCACATGGCTGTGTCTGGTAGCAGCTTTAGCAGTTCAGTCAGTAACAGATCATTCACCCTGCAGTTATTACACAAGCAAAAACTGGAGACACTGCAGATTTACACTGGATTAAAATCTCTCGGGATTTTTAATGATCACTTTAAAATTCATGCTGTTTTTGGTTCGTTTTTACAGGAGTGTAAGACGGAGGGTGGCAGAGAGCACCCCTGTGAGGAGCCAATTCAGTGGGAGAAAGAGATCAGGGATTTGGAAGAGTCGGTGAGACGGTTAGACTTGGAGCTTAAGGAATTTCTGGACAGAGAGCAAGAGCTAAAAAGACAGGTGGAGGAAATAATGGCAGAGAGAGATACACAGAGAGAGAAGGAGAGGAAAAACAAGGAGGAGATGAAGCAGAAGAAAGAAGAGCTGCTTCAGGAAATAGAGACGCTGAGAGAGGAAGAGTGTCAGAGCGAGAGAAGAGAGAGCCAGGAGGCAAGTCTGCCTGTTTCTCCAGACAAAGGAGCCTTGCTCAGTGTCCAAGAGCAGGCCACAGCGTCCACTGCCTTCCTAAGTGACCCCACCACACATACTGTTACAGAGGACAATGTGGGGGAAAAGTGCACTATCCCTGAGAAAGACAGCCCACAGACCTCAGATACCCCAACTCAAACAGCTGAGGTGGAAGTTGGCCATGATGGTGGGACAGCAGTGACCATCGAGGTGGAGACGCCACAGGTAAGCTTCAGGAGAACATACCCGTCTGGGTTAACACAGTGTGCTGAACTTATTTAGCCCCTGTCAAGACAGCATCATGCAGTGATGCTCTGTATGTACTTACTCTAAAATGTTTGTCTCTGGTTTGCAGCTCCTTGAAAGCAGATCCTCATCTCTCCATGTTCCACATGAGGAAGAAGAACAGGAGAAGGAGGAGGAGAAGAAAGCCGTCCCATCTCATCCATTGGTGCCCCTTGGAAATCCGGTTCGTCTTCTTCACTTTAAAAGCAAACCCGATACTTTAGCCAATATCCCTTCCTTCTACACCTAGACTGTGTAATTCGTTCTCCATATGGGGAAATGGTTTATAGTGTAAAGTCATCTCAGTGGTGAATGTTTAAATCAGTGATGCTAATACTTGTCTTTTGCTTATTCCTTTAACAGGCAGGGGTGTTGACAGTGACCCTCAAAAGCTGCAGCAACATCCCTAAATTTGGTATCCTTTAAGTGTAAGACGGTCTCAGTGTTGCAAGTCTAGTGTTTGGGTTTGTGATTGTATTGCTATCAGTCTGTGTTGTCTGTGTAGATAAGAGCTGATTCTGCTTCAACTGTTTTCCTGAGCTGTGCGCCAGCTTGTTTAAAGAGAGGCACCTGTGGGACTGTGAGGGTCACTTTTGGGAAACTGGTGAGGAACACAAAGCTGCAGCCCTTCACGGACCCCATGTTGATCAACGAGAAAATGCACATCTCTGTCCAGGTTAGTATTACTTTTCAGTGTGTTTGTCTTGGTGCACAGCAGACAATTGGTAGAATATGACGTAGACCAAACAGCACATGCATCAAGCCTACCTTACTTCTGTTTACATCTGCCATTTTGATGTCGAATATATTAGCGTGAACACTAAGTTAACTAGAACAAAGGAACTGAATCTTAGGCTCCGTCCACAAACATCTACATATATATATTTTTTTGTCTTCGTTTTCTCCTCCCGTCCACACGAAAACACAGATGGCACTACCTTTTAGATTTCCACATATGAATAAATGTAAATACCGGTCTATTACAAATATATAAAGCTCTACTTATTTTTAGAATCTGTAATTTTGGGACTTGTATAGTCCACTACTCTAGGGACTAATGTGTCATTTGGGTTTGTTTTCTTCCTTCTTCGTAGTGTTTCGTTGTCTCACTTTATGAGGTACTATCACTGCGTACGTTCGTCTCTGTGTGACTGGAAATATTTTTATTGTCTTGTCTGCTTGTGTTTGCAGATCACCGACAAAGATGTTCTTAGGGGCGAAGAGTCCAGTTTTCTCAGGGTGGAATTGATCTCTGTTGATCTTCGTACAGGTGCCTCCACACTCCTGGGCAAAGCCACTATTAAGCTGCTGGAAATCCTTAACGTGAGAAACACCTCCTTCACATAGTTTTATAGTTTTTTTATTTATTTTAAAAGCCACTCATTGTCACTGATCACAATAATGAGAGCGTAATGATTTGTATCGATTTTTTCTACAGAAATCATCGGTTTCCCACCAGTTTGATCTGAGGCTCAAAGATCAGGTAAAGCTCGCATTTTAACATGTTTGTGCATTTACTGCTTGTCTGAAAGAGAAATAGGTTTGTGACTGATTTCTTTTATTTTCAGAAAATCTGCACAGTGGAGGCAGACCTGGTGTTCACGTATGGATTCTTCGGCTATGGATATTCTCACCAGGTTGGTGTTCAGAACAGATGAAGATCATACTAATATGTACATACTGATACAGTGTTGTGGTGATAAAGATCATAATAATAGCGAGTATGTTGTGTTTTCTCTCCCTACAGATCAAGCATGCTGGAAAAACAATGGAAGATCTGGTGCAGAAGTCCTGCTTTCTCCGCTGCCCTCCACCTGAGGAAGAGAATCATACGGTGACCCCTTCCACACTGCCGCCAGTGGACGTTTCCTCCCTGACACAGCCAGAGACACAGAGCGGCAGTGAGGCCAGGACATCTGGAGACCTAGTGAACTTCTCCATAAGGATGAGAGGCAGGTAAGTGTCACACTTCATCAAGGCTTAAGCTGAGACCAGCATGGATAAGCCACACTGACCTTGGTCTAAGCTTGGGTGAACTATGAATGGTGACTTACAGTTTAGATATTCTCTTAAGCTTTGATGTAGCTTTCATCATTTTATATTTGTGTGTGTTTGCCAGGCTTTCACGACTGCATAAAGCCTTTAAGGAGTTTAGGACCAGACAGGATAGGCTGCAGTTTCTGGAAAATCTGATCCTAAAGAAGAGAAAATAAACTCCAAGGTGAAAGAGAAAGAGAAAGAGCTTCAAGGTGTGGTGATGTACATGCTTACACTTTTCGAAGTCTGGTGCTTGTGTGGTGTCTTGTTGTGTACTATGTTGAAGGAGTGGTGATATTGAATGTGACAAGGTCAATCTAAATTGGAGGGGAGCGGAGAAGAAAGAGCGCCAGTAAAAATGGAAAGGCTGAAAATACAGGTGGAAGAAACCATCCTGGTCAGGTTGCCATCCCCACCATCCTGACCTGGATGCACCATCTAACCATTCAACCAAATATTGGTGGAATCATTGTGTGGAAGAGAGAAAGAGATGTATGACTGATTTCTTCTATTTTCAGAAGGTCTGCATGTCGGAGGCAGATCAAGTGTTCACAGATGAATTCCTGAGCTTCGCATATTCTCAGCAGTTTGGTGTTCAGGACCGATGAAGATCATACTGATGTCTATAGAAGTGTTTTGATGTTAAAGATGATGATTGTAAATGTGTTGCATTTTTTTCTCCCTACAGATACATCATGCCAGAAGAATGATGATCTGCAAAAGCTGATGGCAAAATCGTGTTTTCTCCGCTGCCCTCCACTCAAACTACTGCGACATATCTTCATTCATTTCAATAGTAAGTATAATAATGCTTTTTTATTTTTTACCTATAGTTTCAATATGGACATCTGAACAAAAATGTCTGTCTCTGTCTCTCGGTAATGTAGGAGATCTGCTGACATTAGATGACTGCATAGAGAAGAGAGGCTTGGGTGAACTTGGTCTAGGCTTGGGTGAACTGTGTGTAGATGCTGTACATTCATTAATACCACATAAAGGTACATACACAGTTTCCAGGTTTAACTCAAAATGTTTATGTGACACTTTTAATTGTAGAAAACTGAACACTCCTTCATTTAAAAAGAACAGCTTTTTATATATATGTGTGTGTGTGTGTGTGTGTGTGTGTGTGTGTTTGCAGCATCTTTAAGGACTGGAGGAGTGCGAGACGATGAAAGAAGGAGAGAGGAGATCAGAACAGATGGAAAGCCAGAGGAAAGAGTGAAAAGGGGAAACTTTCAAGATGAGGAAACAACCTGGCCTGGATACCATCCCCACCATCACAGCCCATCTGCACTAAACAATAAAATGTATTTAAAGAAAATCAAGGCAGTGTTTTGCATTTAACTCTCTTTGGAAACGTATCTGGATTAAAGGGTAAACTGTTGAGCAATTTACCACATCAACACTGAGCTAAAAACCTGAAACCATATGAAATACTCCTAGTCCTAATTAATGACTGATAAAATCCCCAAAGTGAAAAGATGACCAGGAGTCGAAGTTTCCAGATGTAAAGGTATTAAAAGGGAAGGTGCCTCGTTCACGCAAGTACAAACAAAATGGGAATGTCCAGCCATCATACCGCTCAGGAAAGAGACAAGTTCTGTGTCCCAGAGATGAATGTGTGTCACGACCCCCGTTTCTCCATCAAATAGTCGGACACAAGGGCTCGCTTTCCACCGTTTATTCTGAAACAGATTTTATAGTGTGTTAATCTTCTCTTGTCTTAGACAGCTGCACACCACACAAGCTGAACATAAAAAAATGAAATAAGAGGTTAATTTATTTATATAATCCTACTTTTCAGCCGAGAGTAAGTTTAGGCTAGCTATTTCGCTATCATGGCTCAGTTAGCTGAAGCACATGTCTGAGCAGTAATTCGATAAAAACAACATTTATAAGCACAACTGCCCTCTGAAAAAATTACCAGCTGCTCATATAATGAGTTAGAACAATGTTTTAAAGAATGAATAATGGATTCAATTCAATTTAATTATGTATTAATGAGGAACTTCAGCAGCTACACACCGTCCATCTCAGAGCTCTCACTCGTCTGATGGACGCACGGCAGCAGCAGAGGGACATAGTCTGCAGTGATGTCGCTGCAAGAAAAGAAAAGCCCCCTAAAAATAATTGTAACCTTTCATTTTTTTATAAAGACATAAATGACTTTTTACATTTGTCCTGAACCCTTTTTACCAAAAATGGGGTCATTTTGGTGAAACTCAATATTTTATTAACTGTTTTGTTGAACTCTGTTAGATGTGCTTTGGTCTGATGTGCATATCAACCCAAGAACAAAAGCAAAAGACCTTGTAAAGATGCTGTCTGAAGCCGGTGAGAGTGTGTCATTATCCACAGTGAAACGTGTACTGTATCGACTTGGGCTGAAAGACCACTCTGCCAGGAAGAAGCCATTACTCCAAAAGAACCATAAAAAAGACAGATTAATGTTAGCAAATGCACACAGGGACAAAGACCTTAATTTTTGGAGACGAAAAGTTAAACTGTTTGGCCATAATGATCATTGGAAAAAGGGGGAAGCTTGCAAGCCTGAGAACACCATCCCAACTGTGAACCACGGGGGTGGCAGCATCATGTTGTGGGGTTGTTTTGCTGCAGGAGGGACTGGTGCACTTTACAAAATAGATGGCATCATGAGGAAAGAACATTATGTGGAAATCCTGAAGCAACATCTCAAAACATCAGCCAGGAAGTTAAAGCTTGGGTGCAAATGGGTCTTTTAAATAGACAATGACCCGAAGCATACTGCCAAACTGGTTACAAAGTGGCTTAAGGATAACAAAGTCAATGTTTTGGAGTGGCCATCACAAAGCCCTATTTAAAATGTATGGGCAAAGCTGAAAAGGCATGTGCGAGCAAGGCGGCCTACAAACATGGCTCAGTTACACCACTTCTGTCAGGAGGAATGGGCCAAAATTTCTGCCAACTATTGTGAGAAGCTTGTGGAAGGATATCCAAAATGTTTGACTCAAGTCATACAGTTTAAGGGCAATGGTACCAAATACTAATGAAATGTATTTCAACTTTTGACTTTGAAGAAAATAATAAAAATTGCCTTAAAAATTCCCCCTCTCATTCAATCATTTTGGTCATCCTAATTGACCTAAAACGGGTAAAGTTTATCCTGATTTCGTGTCAGACAGCGAGAAAAAAATGCTTATGTGTCTTTTTATATTGTGTATGTAAACTTCTGGTTTCAACTGTATATAAAGAAACAAGTGAGAAAAAAGATCAAATTGGAGTAAAACGATCTGAACAGGTCAACACATTCACTGTATTAAAATCATAAAAATCATTGCCCTATGCAATAGGCCCTTCCTGATAGTGCACTGTCAATGTGACCAGGTGTCTTTTATGTGATGACACAAGTTTACAGGGAGTTCATCACATTTATCATGAAACGCATCAATGGAGCAGCCCATGATTTCTAACATGTCTTTCGAGATCTTCTGAAAGTTTGCATGGAAGCATGGCTGAATGTTTTCAACTTGATGTCCACTGTTTCTGTTAACTGCCATTTCAATTTCTTAATTGATAAAATGGTTACCTAAGACACTTTGCTAACTCCTTGCTTAGAGGAGCCTATGGTTGAGGACATGCTCTTTCGCAATGTCTTGTGGTGTGTTGTGCTTAAACTGAAATTTGTGGGTTCAAATTCATAATTGTATCTGCACATTTAGTATCAATAGCTCATATTTCTCACATCCACCATGTGCTCCCCTCTCAGTCTTCGATTTCATGATTATTATATAAACAAATGTCATAATTTAAATAATTCCTTTAAGAAATCACAGGCCATCGTAGGAATGATGGTAATGTTGGGAATGGTCATATATTGTTCAAAAATATGTAAAAGTTGGACATTTATTGTCTAGCCCTCCTGTTGTAATAATTTCATGTTAACTAGTTTTGTGGTCCTAGTAAAAAAAAAAAAAAAAAAAAAAAAAAAACCCACCCAATTACAGCTAATAATAAATCTATAGTAATACATATATTATCACCTAATGTTCTGATCAATCTTTAATCAACTTAAGTTCCTGTGAACATAAAGTCTTGTTAAAGTTCTTGTGTGGACAAAGTCATGGACATTTTCATTTTTCTGGAACACAATAGGAGGATTGAGTTATTATTAATAAAACTCACATTTTGATTTTTTTCATGAATTTATCACTTTTTAAGTGTTCGGTTGGAGCAAAGAAGTTTGGAGGACTTGGATGGGGACAAGGTCAAAGTAGCAAAATATTGATCTTAAATTATAATGATTTGGTCCATCATTTTTAGAGGTGCAGTACGTCACTTATCGCATACCCAAGATATTTATTTCATAAAAAGGTTTTCTAACATTAATTTAACCCATTATTAAACTAGAGACCTCTATTTCCTCAGTCAAATACAAGACCTCTGACAAACAAAGTGTCTTTAGAAGGTTTTAAGCATGATTTTATATTCTACTATTTAAACCAAAAGGACCGAATTTGTTCCTTTCTCAAAATGATTCGGTTTTAATAAATGATCCAGTTCTTTTCAGTGCAGTTTCTCTTCCTGCTCTCAAGCTGTTTCCTCCCACCCAGAATCTCTGGACTGTGCTGCCCTCTTGTGGGTGTTGTTCTAAATGCCTGGACAATGGTAGTGTAAACGACTCTTCAGCACTTCTCCAAAGTGATCAAGACTACAACAGCGTTAACGGCCTTATTCTAATCACATCTAATCAGATGATTCTTTTTGTTCAAATCAGATGAACAAACTCGGACAGAGGAGTTGTAATGAGGAGCAAGTTGATAATGTCTTCCGGTTTGTTCAGACGCTAGAGGGCGCTTCAGAGCGAGTCCAAAAAAAGAACAGTTTCAAATGGAGCCACCGTTTAAAATCCTACTTTGATTATTATAATAATTATTATTATTGATAATAAAAATAATAATCCTGTTCTTAATTGTGTTTCTATTATTATTATTTGTATTATTATTAATATTATGACAATAATAATAACAGTATTATTATTGTTATTAATATATTATTGATAATAAAAATACAAATCATGTTATTAATTGTATTTTTTATTTTTAGTATGTATATATTATATTTCATTTTATTATTATTTTTTATGACAATAATAACATTATTTTTATTTTTATTTATTTTTTATTTTGTTTTGTTTTAATACAGACAACTTTGTTCGTTTTCTGGAGACAGAACTGCTATAAAATATTTCAGCACTGTTTTAATGTGTCTGAGCCCCAGAAGGACTAAAACTCTCATTAACATTAAAGACGTCAGTCAGCGCCAACAACCAATGAGCTGCTCAGCTCGCCAGCCAATCGGCGCCTTCCTGGCTGGATGTCGTCATAATCAGACACGTCACGGCAGTTCTTAAGAGATGGGAACAGGCGGTTTCTCCATTATCGTGTTTTCTGTGGAAGAAGCAACAGGTCAGTCTAACACCCTCCTCTCATCCTTTGCACTTGTATTAGTAGGGAAACAATCTAGAGTTCAGTAGCTGTGTGAAGTAAGCACAGTTAGTTTATTGAAATGTATATTCATATTTATACAAATATTTAATTCAAATTAATTTCAGATACAGTTAATTTTATTATCTGAGGCAGTGAAGGTGAATCTACTTGCAGCCACCGCTCAAACAGCTTAAGTCCTGCCTTCTCACCACCACTATTGATCTACTTGTACCTGCATCTACTTGCAGCCATTGGTCAAACTACATCCCACCACAGCCAATTTGATTAATATGATTTTATTTAATTTATGTATTTATTATAATTTTATTGTAAGGTGGTAAAAGTAAAGCCCACCCATGTGTGAAAAACTAAATATGGTCACCCTGCCTTAGTTCATCAAGTCGGACAGTGCTAATTCCTGCTAGCGACCCATCTGTTTCCAAGTGGCTGCATGCGTAGACAGAACTAGTAGCTGTAAATTGGTCTGTAAGACACTGGATTTGCTAATTTATGGTTTTCTCAAACAGTGCTTGAAGATATCGAGTAAAAAATGAGACGAAGAGAGAGCAGCAGTTCAACAGCTGTGAAGGACATGAAGCAGGAGAGAGAGCTGCAACATTCACCCAGTTCCACAACCTGTGGGTGCTGGAACTTTGGCTTCCCTAGATTCACCCTCTTCCGTAGAAGGGTTAGAGTCCATGACAGCCATAGAGAGGATGAGCAGCTCCACCAGCTTCAGGAACAGACTAAGGAGAAAAAGAGAGAATCTGAGAAGAAGGAGATAAAGGATAAAAAGGAGAAGAAAGAGAAAAAAGAAAAAAGGAATAAGAAAGAGAAGAAGAAGGAGAAAAGGGACAAGAAGGAGAAGAAGCAGAAGGAGAGAGTGGACAAAGAACAGATGTCCACTAAGAAGGTAAGAAACATGAGGTCACTCATCACACACTATTACTGGATATAGAGGTGCGTAATAGGGCTTCAGCACGATTGGAGTCAGAGGAGATTCTGGGACATCATCTGTCAGGGGCTTTCTTCAAATTTTCACAGAGAGCCCAAACATACATGTCAAAATTGCCCAAATGCGCAAACCTATTTACTGCCACATGGCTGTGTCTGGGAGCAGCTTTAGCAGTTCAGCCAGTAACAGATCATTCACCCTGCAGTTATTACACAAGCAAAAACTGGAGACACTGCAAATTTACACTGGATTAAAATCTCTCTGGATTTTTACAGATCACTTCAAAATTCATGCTGTTTTTGGTTCGTTTTTACAGGAGTGTAAAACGGAAGGTGGCAGAGAGCACCCCTGTGAGGAGCCAATTCAGTGGGAGAAAGAGATCAGGGATTTGGAAGAGTCGGTGAGACGGTTAGACTTGGAGCTTAAGGAATTTCTGGACAGAGAGCAAGAGCTAAAAAGACAGGTGGAGGAAATAATGGCAGAGAGAGATACACAGAGAGAGAAGGAGAGGAAAAACAAGGAGATGAAGCAGAAGGAAGAAGAGCTGCTTCAGGAAATAGCGACGCTGAGAGAGAAAGAGTGTCAGAGCGAGAGAAGAGAGAGCCAGGAGGCAAGTCTGCCTGTTTCTCCAGACAAAGGAGCCTTGCTCAGTGTCCAAGAGCAGGCCACAGCGTCCACTGCCTTCCTAAGTGACCCCACCACACATACTGTTACAGAGGACATGTGGGGGAAAAGTGCACTATCCCTGAGGACGACAGCCCACAGACGTCAGATACCCCAACTCAAACAGCTGAGGTGGAAGTTGGCCATGATGGTGGGACAGCAGTGACCATCGAGGTGGAGATGCCACAGGTAAGCTTCAGGAGAACATACCCGTCTGGGTTAACACAGTGTGCTGAACTTATTTAGCCCCTGTCAAGGCAGCATCATGCAGTGATGCTCTGTATGTACTTACTCTAAAATTTTTGTCTCTGGTTTGCAGCTCCTTGAAAGCAGATCCTCATCTCTCCATGTTCCACATGAGGAAGAAGAACAGGAGAAGGAGGAGGAGAAGAAAGCCGTCCCATCTCATCCATTGGTGCCCCTTGGAAATCCGGTTCGTCTTCTTCACTTTAAAAGCAAATACGTTACTTTAGCCAATATCCCTTCCTTCTACACCTAGACTGTGTAATTCGTTCTCCATATGGGGAAATGGTTTATAATGTAAAGTAATCTCAGTGGTGAATGTTTAAATCAGTGATGCTAATACTTGTCTTTTGCTTATTCCTTTAACAGGCAGGGGTGTTGACAGTGACCCTCAAAAGCTGCAGCAACATCCCTAAATTTGGTATCCTTTAAGTGTAAGACTGTCTCAGTGTTGCAAGTCTAGTGTTTGGGTTTGTGATTGTATTGCTATCAGTCTGTGTTGTCTGTGTAGATAAGAGCTGATTCTGCTTCAACTGTTTTCCTGAGCTTTGCGCCAGCTTGTTTAAAGAGAGGCACCTGTGGGACTGTGAGGGTCACTTTTGGGAAACTGGTGAGGAACACAAAGCTGCAGCCCTTCACGGACCCCATGTTGATCAACGAGAAAATGCACATCTCTGTCCAGGTTAGTATTAGTTTTCAGTGTGTTTGTCTTGGTGCACAGCAGACAATTGGTAGAATATGACGTAGACCAAACAGCACATGCATCAAGCCTACCTTACTTCTGTTTACATCTGCCATTTTGATGTCGAATATATTAGTGTGAACGCTAAGTTAACTAGAACAAAGGAACTGAATCTTAGGCTCCGTCCACAAACATCTACATATATATATTTTTTTGTCTTCGTTTTCTCCTCCCGTCCACACGAAAACACAGGTGGCACTACCTTTTAGATTTCCACATATGAATAAATGTAAATACCGGTCTATTACAAATATATAAAGCTCTACTTATTTTTAGAATCTGTAATTTTGGGACTTGTATAGTCCACTACTCTAGGGACTAATGTGTCATTTGGGTTTGTTTTCTTCCTTCTTCGTAGTGTTTCGTTGTCTCACTTTATGAGGTACTATCACTGCGTACGTTCGTCTCTGTGTGACTGGAAATATTTTTGTTTTGTCTGCTTGTGTTTGCAGATCACCGACAAAGATGTTCTTGGGGGCGAAGAGTCCAGTTTTCTCAGGGTGGAATTGATCTCTGTTGATCTTCGTACAGGTGCCTCCACACTCCTGGGCAAAGCCACTATTAAGCTGCTGGAAATCCTTAACGTGAGAAACACCTCCTTCACATAGTTTTATAGTTTTTTTATTTATTTTAAAAGCCACTCATTGTCACTGATCACAATAATGAGACCGTAATGATTTGTATCGCTTTTTTCTACAGAAATCATCGGTTTCCCACCAGTTTGATCTGAGGCTCAAAGATCAGGTAAAGCTCGCATTTTAACATGTTTGTGCATTTACTGCTTGTCTGAAAGAGAAATAGGTTTGTGACTGATTTCTTTTATTTTCAGAAAATCTGCACAGTGGAGGCAGACCTGGTGTTCACGTATGGATTCTTCGGCTATGGATATTCTCACCAGGTTGGTGTTCAGAACAGATGAAGATCATACTAATATGTACATACTGATACAGTGTTGTGGTGATAAAGATTATAATAATAGCGAGTATGTTGTGTTTTCTCTCCCTACAGATCAAGCATGCTGGAAAAACAATGGAAGATCTGGTGCAGAAGTCCTGCTTTCTCCGCTGCCCTCCACCTGAGGAAGAGAATCATACGGTGACCCCTTCCACACTGCCGCCAGTGGACGTTTCCTCCCTGACACAGCCAGAGACACAGAGCGGCAGTGAGGCCAGGACATCTGGAGACATAGTGAACTTCTCCATAAGGATGAGAGGCAGGTAAGTGTCACACTTCATCAAGGCTTAAGCTGAGACCAGCATGGATAAGCCACACTGACCTTGGTCTAAGCTTGGGTGAACTATGAATGGTGACTAACAGTTTAGATATTCTCTTAAGCTTTGATGTAGCTTTCATCATTTTATATTTGTGTGTGTTTGCCAGGCTTTCACGACTGCATAAAGCCTTTAAGGAGTTTAGGACCAGACAGGATAGGCTGCAGTTTCTGGAAAATCTGATCCTAAAGAAGAGAAAATAAACTCCAAGGTGAAAGAGAAAGAGAAAGAGCTTCAAGGTGTGGTGATGTACATGCTTACACTTTTCGAAGTCTGGTGCTTGTGTGGTGTCTTGTTGTGTACTATGTTGAAGGAGTGGTGATATTGAATGTGACAAGGTCAATCTAAATTGGAGGGGAGCGGAGAAGAAAGAGCGCCAGTAAAAATGGAAAGGCTGAAAATACAGGTGGAAGAAACCATCCTGGTCAGGTTGCCATCCCCACCATCCTGACCTGGATGCACCATCTAACCATTCAACCAAATATTAGTGGAATCATTGTGTGGAAGAGAGAAAGAGATGTATGACTGATTTCTTCTATTTTCAGAAGGTCTGCATGTCGGAGGCAGATCAAGTGTTCGCAGATGAATTCCTGAGCTTCGCATATTCTCAGCAGTTCAGAACCGATGATCATACTGATGTCTATAGAAGTGTTTTGATGTTAAAGATGATGATTGTAAATGTGTTGCATTTTTTTTCTCCCTAAAGATAAATCATGCCAGAAGAATGATGATCTGCAAAAGCTAATGGCAAAATCGTGTTTTCTCAAACCACAACTAAATTCAAACTACTGCGACATATCTTCATTCATTTCAATAGTAAGTATAATAATGCTTTTTTTATTTTGACCTATAGTTTCAATATGGCCAACTGAACAAAAATGTCTGTCTCTGTCTCTCAGTAATGCAGGAGATCTGCTGACATTAGATGACTGCATAGAGAAGAGAGGCTTGGATGAACTTGTTCTAGGCTTGGGTGAACTGTGTGTAGATGCTGGACATTCATTAATACCACATAAAGGTACATACACAGTTTCCAGGTTTAACTCAAAATGTTTATGTGACACTTTTAATTGTAGAAAACTGAACACTCCTTCATTTAAAAAGAACAGCTTTTTATATATATGTGTTTGTGTGTGTGTGTGTGTGTGTGTGTGTGTGTTTGCAGCATCTTTAAGGACTGGAGGAGTGCGAGACGATGAAAGAAGGAGAGAGGAGATCAGAACAGATGGAAAGCCAGAGGAAAGAGTGAAAAGGGGAAACTTTCAAGATGAGGAAACAACCTGGCCTGGATACCATCCCCACCATCACAGCCCATCTGCACTAAACAATAAAATGTATTTAAAGAAAATCAAGGCAGTGTTTTGCATTTAACTCTTTTTGGAAACGTATCTGGATTAAAGGGTAAACTGTTGAGCAATTTACCACATCAACACTGAGCTAAAAACCTGAAACCATATGAAATACTCCTAGTCCTAATTAATGACTGATAAAATCCCCAAAGTGAAAAGATGACCAGGAGTCAAAGTTTCCAGATGTAAAGGTATTAAAAGGGAAGGTGCCTCGTTCACGCAAGTACAAACAAAATGGGGATGTCCAGCCATCATACCGCTCAGGAAAGAGACAAGTTCTGTGTCCCAGAGATGAATGTGTGTCACGACCCCCGTTTCTCCATCAAATAGTCGGACACAAGGGCTCGCTTTCCACCGTTTATTCTGAAACAGATTTTATAGTGTGTTAATCTTCTCTTGTCTTAGACAGCTGCACACCACACAAGCTGAACATAAAAAAATGAAATAAGAGGTTAATTTATTTATATAATCCTACTTTTCAGCCGAGAGTAAGTTTAGGCTAGCTATTTCGCTATCATGGCTCAGTTAGCTGAAGCACATGTCTGAGCAGTAATTCGATAAAAACAGCATTTATAAGCACAACTGCCCTCTGAAAAAATTACTAGCTGCTCATATAATGAGTTAGAACAATGTTTTAAAGAATGAATAATGGATTCAATTCAATTTAATTATGTATTAATGAGGAACTTCAGCAGCTACACAACGTCCATCTCAGAGCTCTCACTCGTCTGATGGATGTACGGCAGCAGCAGAGGGACATAGTCTGCAGTGATGTCGCTGCAAGAAAAGAAAAGCCCCCTAAAAATAATTGTAAACTTTTATTCTTTTTATAAATACATAAATGACTTTTTACATTTGTCCTGAACCCTTTTTTTTTTTAAAACAAAAATGGGGTCATTTTGGTGAAACTCAATATTTTATTAACTGTTTTGTTGAACTCTGTTACATGTGCTTTGGTCTGATGTGCATATCAACCCAAGAACAAAAGCAAAAGACCTTGTAAAGATGCTGTCTGAAGCCGGTGAGAGTGTGTCATTGTCCACAGTGAAACGTGTACTGTATCGACTTGGGCTGAAAGACCACTCTGCCAGGAAGAAGCCATTACTCCAAAAGAACCATAAAAAAGACAGATTAATGTTAGCAAATGCACACAGGGACAAAGACCTTAATTTTTGGAGACGAAAAGATAAACTGTTTGGCCATAATGATCATTGGAAAAAGGGGGAAGCTTGCAAGCCTGAGAACACCATCCCAACTGTGAAACACGGGGGTGGCAGCATCATGTTGTGGGGTTGTTTTGCTGCAGAAGGGGCTGGTGCACTTTTTAAAAAATGGCATCATGAGGAAAGAACATTATGTGGAAATCCTGAAGCAACGTCTCAAAACATCAGCCAGGAAGTTAAAGCTTGGGTGCAAATGGGTCTTTTAAATAGACAATGACCCGAAGCATACTGCCAAACTGGTTACAAAGTGGCTTAAGGATAACAAAGTCAATGTTTTGGAGTGGCCATCACAAAGCCCTATTTAAAATGTATGGGCAAAGCTGAAAAGGCATGTGCGAGCAAGGCGGCCTACAAACATGGCTCAGTTACACCACTTCTGTCAGGAGGAATGGGCCAAAATTTCTGCCAACTATTGTGAGAAGCTTGTGGAAGGATATCCAAAATGTTTGACTCAAGTCATACAGTTTAAGGGCAATGGTACCAAATACTAATGAAATGTATTTCAACTTTTGACTTTGAAGAAAATAATAAAAATTGCCTTAAAAATTCCCCCTCTCATTCAATCATTTTGGTCATCCTAATTGACCTAAAACGGGTAAAGTTTATCCTGATTTCGTGTCAGACAGCGAGAAAAAAATGCTTATGTGTCTTTTTATATTGTGTATGTAAACTTCTGGTTTCAACTGTATATAAAGAAACAAGTGAGAAAAAAGATCAAATTGGAGTAAAACGATCTGAACAGGTCAACACATTCACTGTATTAAAATCATAAAAATCATTGCCCTATGCAATAGGCCCTTCCTGATAGTGCACTGTCAATGTGACCAGGTGTCTTTTATGTGATGACACAAGTTTACAGGGAGTTCATCACATTTATCATGAAACGCATTAATGGAGCAGCCCATGATTTCTAACATGTCTTTCGAGATCTTCTGAAAGTTTGCATGGAAGTATGGCTGAATGTTTTCAACTTGATGTCCACTGTTTCTGTTAACTGCCATTTCAATTTCTTAATTGATAAAATGGTTACCTAAGACACTTTGCTACCTCCTTGCTTAGAGGAGCCCATGGTTGAGGACATGCTCTTTCGCAATGTCTTGTGGTGTGTTGTGCTTAAACTGAAATTTGTGGGTTCAAATTCATAATTGTATCTGCACATTTAGTATCAATAGCTCATATTTCTCACATCCACCATGTGCTCCCCTCTCAGTCTTCGATTTCATGATTATTATATAAACAAATGTCATAATTTAAATAATTCCTTTAAGAAATCACAGGCCATCGTAGGAATGATGGTAATGTTGGGAATGGTCATATATTGTTCAAAAATATGTAAAAGTTGGACATTTATTGTCTAGCCCTCCTGTTGTAATAATTTCATGTTAAATAGTTTTGTGGTCCTAGTAAAAAAAACCAAACCAAAACAAAAAAACCCACCCAATTACAGCTAATAATAAATCTATAGTAATACATATATTATCACCTAATGTTCTGATCAATCTTTAATCAACTTAAGTTCCTGTGAACATAAAGTCTTGTTAAAGTTCTTGTGTGGACAAAGTCATGGACATTTTCAGAGAGAAATCTGGAACACAATAGGAGGATTGAGATATTATTAATAAAACTCACATTTTGATTTTTTTCATGAATTTATCACTTTTTAAGTGTTCGGTTGGAGCAAAGAAGTTTGGAGGACTTGGATGGGGACAAGGTCAAAGTAGAAAAATATTGATCTTAAATTATAATGATTTGGTCCATCATTTTTGGAGGTGCAGTACATCACTTATCGCATACCCAAGATATTTATTTCATAAAAAGGTTTTCTAACATTAATTTAACCCATTATTAAACTAGAGACCTCTATTTCCTCAGTCAAATACAAGACCTCTGACAAACAAAGTGTCTTTAGAAGGTTTTAAGCATGATTTTATATTCTACTATTTAAACCAAAAGGACCGAATTTGTTCCTTTCTCAAAATGATTCGGTTTTAATAAATGATCCAGTTCTTTTCAGTGCAGTTTCTCTTCCTGCTCTCAAGCTGTTTCCTCCCACCCAGAATCTCTGGACTGTGCTGCCCTCTTGTGGGTGTTGTTCTAAATGCCTGGACAATGGTAGTGTAAACGACTCTTCAGCACTTCTCCAAAGTGATCAAGACTACAACAGCGTTAACGGCCTTATTCTATTCACATCTAATCAGATGATTCTTTTTGTTCAAATCAGATGAACAAACTCGGACAGAGAAGTTGTAATGAGGAGCAAGTTGATAATGTCTTCCGGTTTGTTCAGACGCTAGAGGGCGCTTCAGAGCGAGTCCAAAAAAAGAACAGTTTCAAATGGAGCCACCGTTTAAAATCCTACTTTGATTATTATAATAATTATTATTATTGATAATAAAAATAATAATCCTGTTCTTAATTGTGTTTCTATTATTATTATTTGTATTATTATTAATATTATGACAATAATAATAACAGTATTATTATTGTTATTAATATATTATTGATAATAAAAATACAAATCATGTTATTAATTGTATTTTTTATTTTTATTATGTATATATTATATTTCATGTTATTATTATTTTTTATGACAATAATAACATTATTTTTATTTTTATTTATTTTTTATTTTGTTTTGTTTTAATACAGACAACTTTGTTCGTTTTCTGGAGACAGAACTGCTATAAAATATTTCAGCACTGTTTTAATGTGTCTGAGCCCCAGAAGGACTAAAACTCTCATTAACATTAAAGACGTCAGTCAGCGCCAACAACCAATGAGCTGCTCAGCTCGCCAGCCAATCGGCGCCTTCCTGGCTGGATGTCGTCATAATCAGACACGTCACGGCAGTTCTTAAGAGATGGGAACAGGCGGTTTCTCCATTATCGTGTTTTCTGTGGAAGAAGCAACAGGTCAGTCTAACACCCTCCTCTCATCCTTTGCACTTGTATTAGTAGGGAAACAATCTAGAGTTCAGTAGCTGTGTGAAGTAAGCACAGTTAGTTTATTGAAATGTATATTCATATTTATACAAATATTTAATTCAAATTCATTTCAGATACAGTTAATTTTATTATCTGAGGCAGTGAAGGTGAATCTACTTGCAGCCACCGCTCAAACAGCTTAAGTCCCGCCTTCTCACCACCACTATTGATCTACTTGTACCTGCATCTACTTGCAGCCATTGGTCAAACTACATCCCACCACAGCCAATTTGATTAATATGATTTTATTTAATTTATGTATTTATTATAATTTTATTGTAAGGTGGTAAAAGTAAAGCCCACCCATGTGTGAAAAACTAAATATGGTCACCCTGCCTTAGTTCATCAAGTCGGACAGTGCTAATTCCTGCTAGCGACCCATCTGTTTCCAAGTGGCTGCATGCGTAGACAGAACTAGTAGCTGTAAATTGGTCTGTAAGACACTGGATTTGCTAATTTATGGTTTTCTCAAACAGTGCTTGAAGATATCGAGTAAAAAATGAGACGAAGAGAGAGCAGCAGTTCAACAGCTGTAAAGGACATGAAGCAGGAGAGAGAGCTGCAACATTCACCCAGTTCCACAACCTGTGGGTGCTGGAACTTTGGCTTCCCTAGATTCACCCTCTTCCGTAGAAGGGTTAGAGTCCATGACAGCCATAGAGAGGATGAGCAGCTCCACCAGCTTCAGGAACAGACTAAGGAGAAAAAGAGAGAATCTGAGAAGCAGGAGATAAAGGATAAAAAGGAGAAGAAAGAGAAAAAAGAAAAAAGGAATAAGAAAGAGAAGAAGAAGGAGAAAAGGGACAAGAAGGAGAAGAAGCAGAAGGAGAGAGTGGACAAAGAACAGATGTCCACTAAGAAGGTAAGAAACATGAGGTCACTCATCACACACTATTACTGGATATAGAGGTGCGTAATAGGGCTTCAGCACGATTGGAGTCAGAGGCTAGTCAGAGGAGATTCTGGGACATCATCTGTCAGGGGCTTTCTTCAAATTTTCACAGAGAGCCCAAACATACATGTCAAAATTGCCCAAATGCGCAAACCTATTTACTGCCACATGGCTGTGTCTGGTAGCAGCTTTAGCAGTTCAGCCAGTAACAGATCATTCACCCTGCAGTTATTACACAAGCAAAAACTGGAGACACTGCAGATTTACACTGGATTAAAATCTCTCGGGATTTTTAATGATCACTTTAAAATTCATGCTGTTTTTGGTTCGTTTTTACAGGAGTGTAAGACGGAGGGTGGCAGAGAGCACCCCTGTGAGGAGCCAATTCAGTGGGAGAAAGAGATCAGGGATTTGGAAGAGTCGGTGAGAAGGTTAGACTTGGAGCTTAAGGAATTTCTGGACAGAGAGCAAGAGCTAAAAAGACAGGTGGAGGAAATAATGGCAGAGAGAGATACACAGAGAGAGAAGGAGAGGAAAAACAAGGAGGAGATGAAGCAGAAGGAAGAAGAGCTGCTTCAAGAAAAAGAGACGCTGAGAGAGGAAGAGTGTCAGAGCGAGAGAAGAGAGAGCCAGGAGGCAAGTCTGCCTGTTTCTCCAGACAAAGGAGCCTTGCTCAGTGTCCAAGAGCAGGCCACAGCATCCACTGCCTTCCTAAGTGACCCCACCACACATACTGTTACAGAGGACAATGTGGGGGAAAAGTGCACTATCCCTGAGGACGACAGCCCACAGACGTCAGATACCCCAACTCAAACAGCTGAGGTGGAAGTTGGCCATGATGGTGGGACAGCAGTGACCATCGAGGTGGAGATGCCACAGGTAAGCTTCAGGAGAACATACCCGTCTGGGTTAACACAGTGTGCTGAACTTATTTAGCCCCTGTCAAGGCAGCATCATGCAGTGATGCTCTGTATGTACTTACTCTAAAATTTTTGTCTCTGGTTTGCAGCTCCTTGAAAGCAGATCCTCATCTCTCCATGTTCCACATGAGGAAGAAGAACAGGAGAAGGAGGAGGAGAAGAAAGCCGTCCCATCTCATCCATTGGTGCCCCTTGGAAATCCGGTTCGTCTTCTTCACTTTAAAAGCAAATACGTTACTTTAGCCAATATCCCTTCCTTCTACACCTAGACTGTGTAATTCGTTCTCCATATGGGGAAATGGTTTATAGTGTAAAGTCATCTCAGTGGTGAATGTTTAAATCAGTGATGCTAATACTTGTCTTTTGCTTATTCCTTTAACAGGCAGGGGTGTTGACAGTGACCCTCAAAAGCTGCAGCAACATCCCTAAATTTGGTATCCTTTAAGTGTAAGACGGTCTCAGTGTTGCAAGTCTAGTGTTTGGGTTTGTGATTGTATTGCTATCAGTCTGTGTTGTCTGTGTAGATAAGAGCTGATTCTGCTTCAACTGTTTTCCTGAGCTTTGCGCCAGCTTGTTTAAAGAGAGGCACCTGTGGGAGTGTGAGGGTCACTTTTGGGAAACTGGTGAGGAACACAAAGCTGCAGCCCTTCACGGACCCCATGTTGATCAACGAGAAAATGCACATCTCTGTCCAGGTTAGTATTACTTTTCAGTGTGTTTGTCTTGGTGCACAGCAGACAATTGGTAGAATATGACGTAGACCAAACAGCACATGCATCAAGCCTACCTTACTTCTGTTTACATCTGCCATTTTGATGTCGAATATATTAGTGTGAACGCTAAGTTAACTAGAACAAAGGAACTGAATCTTAGGCTCCGTCCACAAACATCTACATATATATATTTTTTTGTCTTCGTTTTCTCCTCCCGTCCACACGAAAACACAGGTGGCACTACCTTTTAGATTTCCACATATGAATAAATGTAAATACCGGTCTATTACAAATATATAAAGCTCTACTTATTTTTAGAATCTGTAATTTTGTGACTTGTATAGTCCACTACTCTAGGGACTAATGTGTCATTTGGGTTTGTTTTCTTCCTTCTTCGTAGTGTTTCGTTGTCTCACTTTATGAGGTACTATCACTGCGTACGTTCGTCTCTGTGTGACTGGAAATATTTTTATTGTCTTGTCTGCTTGTGTTTGCAGATCACCGACAAAGATGTTCTTGGGGGCGAAGAGTCCAGTTTTCTCAGGGTGGAATTGATCTCTGTTGATCTTCGTACAGGTGCCTCCACACTCCTGGGCAAAGCCACTATTAAGCTGCTGGAAATCCTTAACGTGAGAAACACCTCCTTCACATAGTTTTATAGTTTTTTTATTTATTTTAAAAGCCACTCATTGTCACTGATCACAATAATGAGACCGTAATGATTTGAATTGCTTTTTTCTACAGAAATCATCGGTTTCCCACCAGTTTGATCTGAGGCTCAAAGATCAGGTAAAGCTCGCATTTTAACATGTTTGTGCATTTACTGCTTGTCTGAAAGAGAAATAGGTTTGTGACTGATTTCTTTTATTTTCAGAAAATCTGCACAGTGGAGGCAGACCTGGTGTTCACGTATGGATTCTTCGGCTATGGATATTCTCACCAGGTTGGTGTTCAGAACAGATGAAGATCATACTAATATGTACATACTGATACAGTGTTGTGCTGATAAAGATCATAATAATAGCGAGTATGTTGTGTTTTCTCTCCCTACAGATCAAGCATGCTGGAAGAACAATGGAAAATCTGGTGCAGAAGTCCTGCTTTCTCCGCTGCCCTCCACCTGAGGAAGAGAATCATACGGTGACCCCTTCCACACTGCCGCCAGTGGACATTTCCTCCCTGACACAGCCAGAGACACAGAGCGGCAGTGAGGCCAGGACATCTGGAGACCTAGTGAACTTCTCCATAAGGATGAGAGGCAGGTTAGTGTCACACTTCATCAAGGCTTAAGCTGAGACCAGCATGGATAAGCCACACTGTCCTTGGTCTAAGCTTGGGTGAACTATGAATGGTGACTTACAGTTTAGATATTCTCGAGCTTTGATGTAGCTTTCATCATTTTATATTTGTGTGTGTTTGCCAGGCTTTCACGACTGCATAAAGCCTTTAAGGAGTTTAGGACCAGACAGGATAGGCTGCAGTTTCTGGAAAATCTAATCCTAAAGAAGAGAAAATAAACTCCAAGGTGTGGTGATGTACATGCTTACACTTTTCGAAGTCTGGTGCTTGTGTGGTGTCTTGTTGTGTACTATGTTGAAGGAATGGTGATATTGAATGTGACAAGGTCAATCTAAATTGGAGGGGAGCAGAGAAGAAAGAGCGCCAGTAAAAATGGAAAGGCCGAAAATACAGGTGGAAGAAAACCATCCTGGTCAGGTTGCCATCCCCACCATCCTGACCTGGATGCACCATCTAACCATTCAACCAAATATTAGTGGAATCATTGTGTGGAAGAGAGAAAGAGATGTATGACTGATTTCTTCTATTTTCAGAAGGTCTGCATGTCGGAGGCAGATCAAGTGTTCGCAGATGAATTCCTGAGCTTCGCATATTCTCAGCAGTTTGGTGTTCAGGACCGATGAAGATCATACTGATGTCTATAGAAGTGTTTTGATGTTAAAGATGATGATTGTAAATGTGTTGCATTTTTTTTCTCCGTAAAGATAAATCATGCCAGAAGAATGATGATCTGCAAAAGCTGATGGCAAAATCGTGTTTTCTCAAACCACAACTAAATCCAAACTACTGCGACATATCTTCATTCATTTCAATAGTAAGTATAATAATGCTTTTTTATTTTGACCTATAGTTTCAATATGGCCAACTGAACAAAAATGTCTGTCTCTGTCTCTCAGTAATGCAGGAGATCTGCTGACATTAGATGACTGCATAGAGAAGAGAGGCTTGGATGAACTTGTTCTGGGTGAACTGTGTGTAGATGCTGGACATTCATTAATACCACATAAAGGTACATACACAGTTTCCAGGTTTAACTCAAAATGTTTATGTGACACTTTTAATTGTAGAAAACTGAACACTCCTTCATTTAAAAAGAACAGCTTTTTATATATGTGTGTGTGTGTGTGTGTGTGTGTGTGTGTGTGTGTTTGCAGCATCTTTAAGGATTGGAGGAGTGCGAGACGATGAAAGAAGGAGAGAGGAGATCAGAACAGATGGAAAGCCAGAGGAAAGAGTGAAAAGGGGAAACTTTCAAGATGAGGAAACAACCTGGCCTGGATACCATCCCCACCATCACAGCCCATCTGCACTAAACAATAAAATGTATTTTTTAAAAATCAAGGCAGTGTTTTGCATTCAAGTCTCTGTGGAAACGTATCTGGATTGAAGGGTAAACTGTTGAGCAATTTACCACATCAACACTGAGCTAAAAACCTGAAACCATATGAAATACTCCTAGTCCTAATTAATGACTGATAAAATCCCCAAAGTGAAAAGATGACCAGGAGTCGAAGTTTCCAGATGTAAAGGTATTAAAAGGGAAGGTGCCTCGTTCACGCAAGTACAAACAAAATGGGAATGTCCAGCCATCATACCGCTCAGGAAAGAGACAAGTTCTGTGTCCCAGAGATGAATGTGTGTCACGACCCCCGTTTCTCCATCAAATAGTCGGACACAAGGGCTCGCTTTCCACCGTTTATTCTGAAACAGATTTTATAGTGTGTTAATCTTCTCTTGTCTTAGACAGCTGCACACCACACAAGCTGAACATAAAAAAATGAAATAAGAGGTTAATTTATTTATATAATCCTACTTTTCAGCCGAGAGTAAGTTTAGGCTAGCTATTTCGCTATCATGGCTCAGTTAGCTGAAGCACATGTCTGAGCAGTAATTCGATAAAAACAGCATTTATAAGCACAACTGCCCTCTGAAAAAATTACCAGCTGCTCATATAATGAGTTAGAACAATGTTTTAAAGAATTAATAATGGA